>NW_016827674.1:13659-17647 GCF_001698545.2 Rhinopithecus bieti
AAAAAAAAAAAAAAAAAGAAATTGAACTTTTACTTTACACCATACACAACAATCAACTCAAAATAAAGACATAAAACTTGAAGCTGTACAACTTCTAGAAGTAAACATAGGCAAAAATTCTCTTCATATTGATCTTAGCAATGATGTCTTGAATGTAACATAAACACCACACAAAACAAAAACAAAAATATATAAGTGGGGCTACACCAAACTAAAAAACTTTTGCACAGGAAAATAAATAATTTACAGGGTGAAAAGGCAACTTACATAATTAGAGAGAATATTTTCCAATCACACATCCGTTAAGGAGTTCATTTCCAAAATTTATTAGAAATCCTACAACTCAACAGCACACAGACACACATACGCACACACACACACACACACATACACACACACACACAACTCGATTAAAGATAGGGAAATTAGACATTTAGATTAAAGATAGAAAGATAGACATTTCTCCAAGGTAGTCATACAAATACTTAACAGATACATAAAAACATGCTCAACATCTAATTATCACGGAAATGCAAATCAAAACTACAATAAGATAACACTTTACACCTGTCAGGGTGACTATCATTTTAAAACGATAACTAGTGTTGATAAGGATGTGAAGAAACCAGAACCCTTGTCCACTGCCAGTGGGAATGGAAAGTGGTGAAACCAATATGGAAAACAGTATGTAGATTCTTCAAAGAAAATTAAGAATAGAGCTACTATATTATCCAACAATCCCACCACTAGATTTTTACCCAAAGAATTGAAACCAGAATCTCAAAGAGATATTGACACTCCCCTGTTTATTGTTGCAACATTATTCACAATAGCCAAGATATGAAGCAACCCAAATGTTCATGAACAACATGAACAGATGAATGAATAAAAAATGTGGTATATACATACAATGGGATATTATTCAGCCTTATAGAAGAAGAAAATCTTGCCATTAGAAACAGCATACATGAACTTCTAAGACATCATGCTAAGTGAAATAAGCCAGTCACAGAAGGGATCATACGTCATGATTCCACTGATTTGAGGTATCTATAATAGTCAAACTCATAAAAGCAGATAATACAAGAGTGGTTACCAGGGTTTGGAAGGTGGGGGAAATAAGGAGTTCTTGATCAATGGCCACAACATTTCATTTACACTATATGAATACGTTCCAGAGATCTGCTATACAGCATAGCGCTTGTAGTTAACAGTGCAGTATTGCACACATCAAAGTTTTTTAAGAGGGTAGATCGTATGTTAACTGTTCTTACAACAAACAGAATAAAACAAAGTGAAGTAAAGGGACCCAAACACTTTTGGAAGTTGTTGAATGTGTTTACTACCTTAAACATGGTGATGACATCACAGTGTGTGCAGTTGTCCAAATTCATAAAATTGTATACATTAAATTTGTGCAATTCTTTGTAAATCAATTATACCTTAATAAATCTGTTAAAAATAAAATGAAACAGAAAGAAAATAATTAATATTTAAAATCTGGGTTTATGTTCACAAATTTTTTGTGCCAAAATTGTAATTTTAAATAAAATGATGGTTATAATAGATGATAGTTGACCAACTTGACAAAATAGCAAATCTTAGAAGCCTAAGTAAGACTCCATTCTCCTTTTTAAAAGTCCAGATTATTTTAGTTAATCCTCACAACAATCCAATTAGGTAGGTATTTTATTGAAGAGAAATTTAAGTTTTAAAGAGGTTATGTGACTAACTACAAAAGTTACATAGCTAATAAGTGGTAGATGAGGGTCATGGATACAGATACATGCCAAAGCTTAGGTGCTTTACCACAACATTGTACTGACTCTTGGCTTTCTTTGACCCACCACCATCAAAGAGAAAAAGTGCCTTATAACTACTGTTAGTGATAATATTGTGCAGCAGGTCTCTGGAATTTATTCATAGAGCATAACTGAAATGTAGCGATTGACCAAGAATCCCTTATTTCCCCCACCTTCCAGACCCCAGCAACCCCTATTGTATTCTCTGCTTCTATGAGTTTGACTATTTACAGGTATCTCGAGTCAGTGGAATCATGCAGTATTTGCCCCTCTGTGACTGGCTTATTTCACATAGCATAATGCCTTCAAGGTTCATCTATGCTGTTTCTAATGGCAAGATTTCCTTCTTCTATGACACTGAATAATATTCCATTGTATGTATATACCACATTTTCTTTATCCATTCATCTGTTCGTGTTGTTCATGAACATTAGCGCTGCTTCATACCTTGGCTATTATGAATAATGCTGCAATGAACATGGAAGTATCTCACCATGCTTTCTGCTATAGCCTGGTGGTTTTGGCCACCAGGGAGCTTTTATATTTGTCTCCAGTCTTTCTTTATACTCTCTAAAATACAAGTTATATAAGGTAGGTTTCTTTTCTGTCTTATTCACTACTGAATCATCAGCATCTAGAATACAGTCTGAACATAAAAGATATTCAATAAATATTTATTGTTGGATTATATGGTGATACTACTCTAGGGTTTACATGATTTCAATCATAATCAAATAATATAGCTACCTAGCCAGTTTCTACTTACAGCTGATATTTATAGTGTCAGCCACTTTGATCCTATAGCCTAGAAACTGGATGCTCCCCAAACTGTGTTTTTTAACTTTCCAAATTAGAATTCCAGGAATGACTGATCTTGGCAAGTGATTTTCCACTATAGATGGAGAAAGGTCATGTGGGTGTGTGCCTTGATATCTATTTCTGGTTTGGCCCACTTAATAGAGTCCCTGCACCTATTGAACAAAAATGCTACTCTGTTATTTCTGGAGGGATGGCCCGAGAAATTTCCATTCTATGGCAGAGTTGGGATGAAGATATGCTTCTGGCTTTTAAAGTTGGAATTTAGAAGGTACTTTCCTAATAAAACAATGTTGTATATTGTTTTTAATTAAAATTTAATACAACAAACATTTACTAGACATATATTCTGTTTCGGATTCTGTGCTCAGCCCTGGGAATTAACGGTAAGCAAGGAATTCACAGTTTCAAGGAATTCACAGTTTCATCATAGATACAAACAACAAAAAGTTGGTGAGACCTTCCATGTTCTGTGCTAGCACTGAAGAGCGATCAATCATATCTGCTTTGCAGATCAAGAGAGTCAAGAAAGGTTTTTAGAGGAGATAATGTTAAAGCTGAGTCTAGAAGTATAAGTAGAGATTTTCCAGGCAAATAAGTAGAAAAGGGAATTATAGATAGAAGGAACAGCATATACAAGGCATAAATGCATAAAATGGATATATGAAACAACATAATTTATTTCAAAAACTGAAGAAGCATGAGGCTGGAGGTGGGCAGGAGTCAGTTTATGAAAGGCTGGGAATACCATTTTAAGAAAAACAATTTTATACTTTCATCAATGGGAAGTCAATGAAGGCACCTGGACAGGGAAGTGGTGGCTTATTCTAATCATTCTGGCAGCAGAAGGAAATGTTGAAGGCCTGAACTGGATGAAAAGGAGAGACAGCAATGACACATGTTATGGAGATTGAAGCTGTAGGATTTAGTGGTGAGTTATTAGACATCACATCTTAGGAAAATTAAAGGAGAGAGATAAGTGCAGATTGCAATTCACTGCACTGAGAAATCCAGAAGAGGTCTTTTAGGTTGGTGGAAAGGGAGTTGAAATGGAGAGAAAATGGAAGCAGAGAGAGAGAGTTCAACTTGGGGCTTGTTAATGTTGAATTGCCTGTAGAATATTCAGGTGGTGAACCCCAGTAGGCAGTTATAAATACAGGTTTGAAGCTCAAGTAAAATAAATTATGGGATGTGAATTTCTTTCTGTTCAGTTGTTCAAAATGTCAATAAAATCTCCAGAAATGAAAAAAGTGTGGAGCCAAGATTGGATCATAAATCACACTGAGTACAATCTTCATTTTTATAGGCTTCAATTTCCCTAAATATGCTTCGTTTTATATGGGCAAAACCTGATCCAACATCCAAAGCTG
>NW_016827674.1:21837-28355 GCF_001698545.2 Rhinopithecus bieti
CTCGCTGGTCAGGCTGCAGCAGCTGACCAGCACCGATTGTCCGGCACTCCCTAGTGAGATGACCCCAGTACCTCAGTTGAAAATGTAGAAATCACCGGTCTTCTGTGTTGCTAGCGCTGGGAGTTGGAGACTGGAACTGTTTGTATTCGGCCATCTTGCTCCGCCCCCCCAACAGTAACATCCTAACAGGGTTATTGAGAATTGAGTTTTTATGTGCTAAGCACTTACTACAGTGCCTCATTTATAGTATCTGCTTAATACAATGTGAGATGTTATTTTTATTTATATTAATATTTAAATGGCTTATAGTCACATCTTGACTATGTAATAAGCTTAGATAAACATGATAAATTATAGAGCACAGAGTATTGGGTACCTATTAAAGATGAAAGAAGGTCTGCGTAGAAGAAAAAGAGGAATGGAAAAGTTACCCATGGCAGGAAAAAAGACCTAAGTACTTGTGTGTCTGCATCCATCATCAGCTAGCTCTCAGAGTGAGACTAAAGTACCATTCACACAAAGAGGCTGAAAGGGAGTGACATAAAACACTGTTTGACAGTGGATAATTGCCACTCCCGTTCTTCAGCTGGATTGCAGTATGCCATAAAGGGGGCTTTGTTTCCTTTGGTTCTATCAGTCTAGTAGTAAAGAAGCAACCTTAATTAATACAGGGAGGTGGTTAATTTGAAGAAATCAGTTTTCATGGCCTCATGCTACTCAGGTTATCCCAGTTAATGTAGTACCTGAGACTTTTGCTACCCATCTTCTGCTACCTATATCAAGTCCCATCTTTTTGGTTTCCATCATGAGAAAACTTCTGTTAGTTTCTTCATCAGGACAACAAAAGATTATTGTGCAACTACTACATGCCCAGAATTATATGCTTATACTTGAATTTTTAACTAGAATTAGAATAGAATTAGAATTAGAATTTTAACTAGAATTAGAACTGTGAAAAAGGAGATATGGACTCTGCTTTCATAGAGTTTACCTTCAGGTAGAAGATGAAGAAATGAAAATGAAAAATTGTGGTAAGTGATAAAATGCTGTCAGCATGGAAGTCATGGGTGCTATGGGGAGAAGTAGGGGAATCGTCTATCCAAATGTCAGGAGGACGAGAGGATTGAGATGAAGAGAGTCTTCTTGAAACAATTGGATACTTAGAAACATTTGATGCTCTTCTGAACTAAAAGGGAAGATTTACAGATTAAGCCAGTGGTAAAAGACTGAGATCTGGGGACAGAAGAGGAGAGAGGTTTAGGCTAAGAACTAGTGCTATTGAAGGGCCTAGAGGTAAAAAAAAAAAAAAAAAAAAAAAAAAAAAAAAAAAAAAAAAAAAAAAAAAAAAAAAAAAAAAAACATGGCACATCGAAGGAATTAAAAGTATTTTCATGTGACTGGGATAAAGAGTATGAAGAGGGCAGTGTCATCAGATGGGACTTGAGAGACAGGGGCCAGATTATATAGGGACTCATAGGCTATGTTAGGAAGTTTGGAAGCTATATTTATAATAGTAAGGCATTGATGCATTTTAAGACAATCATTAGATTTCTGTTTTAGAAATATTCCTTCTGCTATACTGTGTAGGATAAATTGGAAAAAGTCATAAGTGGAATCACAGGGACAAATCAGAAAGCTTCCAATGCAGTAATTAGGCAAGAGTCAGTGGCAATCTCAACTGAGGTGATTATTGTGGGCAAGTAAAAATAAATACGTATTTGAGAGGTGTTTAGAAGATAGAATCAAAAGTGTTTGTTGATTGATTGGTTGTAAGGGATTAGAGAATGGAGTTAGGTTTCGGGCTTGAGAAATTGGTGAATGGAGATTCCATTATTTGAGGCAGAAAACACAGTTAATTTGCTAAAGGGATTTATAGTAACATTTGTATTTTTACAGGGGCTTCTTAGAAACACTTCAAGGTGAGAATATCAGGTAATAAGGAAGATCATTGAGTGGTTGTTTTGAGATTGATTTTTGATCCGAGGGGATTCAAGCTCCTTTCATGTCACATGCAGTGGCACCTAAAAGGCTGGACCTGTGTGTAAAATAATAAAGCTAATCATGAATCAGACCTATGTTTCTCAAACTGCATTCAGGTGAATTATGGAAATTCTACATAGATACTTCAGAAGCTGCTGTGTATATCAGTGAGAGGGAGGCAGCGGATAAGGCCCACCACCACCTCAGTTTCATCCAGAGGATGTATCAATTTTATATACTTCTTTTGCATGTAAGATTTTATTTGCACAATTGCTCTGCTTCTAAAGTAAAACTTTTAAAACTGCTGGATTAGAACACTTAGTCTGTAAGCATGGTGATTCATTTCACCAACAGTTTCTGAAAGCTACCATGTACCACTATGTTGAACTATGCTGTGGGAGTTTCAGTGATGAATCCCTTTCAATCTTGTCCTCAAAGAGGTTTTATAAAGCACATATATGAGAAGCCATCTAATGCAAGGAACAAAGACTAAATTTTATAAGAGAAATATGGCAAAAATGCTCTGGAAGTCCTGATGAGAGAGTGAGAGAAAGAGGGAGGGAAGGAATTGGGGGCGGAGAGAGAGGGAAAGCTTTAGGTAGATGGTGACAATAGAGTTGTGTCGTAAATAATAGCAGACGTTGGACATGCAGAAACAGCGATTAAAGAGTAGGCATGAGATTTGAGGCACAGGGAAGAGTCTAAGTAAAGCCATGGAAGAACAAGTTTGGAGAATGTGTGGAAAGTATTGAATACTTTAATTTAGAATGGGTAGTGTACAGGATGAGAAGGAGCAGTGTGAGGCAAGATTGAAAAGTGGTTTGGGACCAGGTTGTGAAGGTCCTTAATTGACAGGCTAAGGTCTTTGGGTGTAGAAGGCCATTGAATGCTTTTGAGCAGGACATTGATATTGACTAGAGAGATTATTTTCATCAGGTCTGATTAAACTGAGTTCATGATAAGCCACTGATTCTTCACCTTATAAAGTGGAAAAGATTAATGTGTGCACAAGCCATAATGTCATCCTGCCTCTGAATACTGGTACGGCGTAATAAAAATCCTTCCCTGGAAGAAACATTTGCAATGTAGTCCCACACAAACCCAGGCATGCCATATTGATTTCCATAAAGTTGTTGCCATAGAAATGAATAATTATTGTGTCTTTTTTTTTTTTTCTAGGATTGAGTGGTAGGACATGACACAGGTAGAAAACCTGATTTAGGAAATGAGAGAAAATAGCAACAATCTACTAGAAATTAAGAAATTAAAAAAAAAAAAAACATGAAGATTTTCCTTCAGTTAGCTTTTGAAATGTCTACCAAAGTATTCCTCTAGGAATTGATGACACTGGCACAGATCCCAAAAGGGTAATTAACACACCTGCATTTCACTTAGAAAATGTGCCAAGTGTTTCTTACTGCTTGAGCCATATAGTTCTTACTGCTTGAGAGGTGTAGTTCTTACTGTTTAAGCCATATAGTTCCTGTCACCCAGGCTGGAGTGCGGTGGCACTATCTCGGCTCACTGCAACCTCTGCCTCCTAGGTTCAAGCGTTTATCCTGCCTCAGCCTCCCGAGTAGCTGGGATTACAGGCACCCACCACCATGCCCAGGTAATTTTTGTATTTTTAGTAGAGATGGGGTTTCACCATGTTGATCAGGCTGGTCTCAAACTTCTGAAATCAAGTGAACCACCTACCTCAGCCCCCCAAAGTGCTGGGATTAGAGGCATGGCCCACCATGCCTGGACGAGCCATATAGTTCTAATTGAGTCTTCTTGGGCTGACTTGAGATTTACTTTGACATACATAATAAATTACTATATAGGTAAAATTTATGAAGAGTATCTTTTTATACAAATTTCCAGCCATTGCACAGTCCTCTTTTTTCTGAATGTCCAAACTCAGTTTCACTTAATCCAAACATGAGTGTGTGAGAACTTGCTCATTGTAAGTTGGGGATAGCAAGAGACTCTGTGATTCTCTAATGTAATGCTGCTTTGTTATGGTTGTCTAATGTATTCCTGCTTTGTTGTGGTGTCTTCTGGGCACCTGGGCCCAGTTCCTTCTCTTTGATAGTTAACCGTTTTTTAATTTTATTAAAAATTTTTTTGGGGAAGACTGATGCCATTGGCTATAAGCTTATTCATTGACCTAGCTTTCAATGAATGCTCACATTTTAAATTACCCTAGCACTTTCCTTTTCTCTTCTATCTCTATTCCTCCTCTTTCAGGATAATCTATTGAGCTGAATCTTTAATCACATCCTATACTTGATTCTACCCCTCTCCTTAACACAAACCTCTTGGCCTCCACTCTCTGCACATGCTCTGTTACTTAATATCCTGAAAAAAATTCATTGTTCTTACTTCCCTCTTCCCTCTTGCTAGCTCCCTTCATTATTTTTAGATCTCTATTGAGGTACATTGAATATACAAATAATTGCACATATTTAAATGTATACAATTTGATAATTTGGAACATATTCATACACCTGTGATACCATCACCACAATCAGTGTATTAAATACATTCATTACCTCCAAATATTTTCTTGTGCTCCTTTGCTTGTTTGCTGTCTTCATTCTTTCATTGCCAAAATACTCATTGTTTCCATTTACTCACTCCTTCAAAATACTTATTGCTTCCATTTTCTCAATGCCCACATAGTAATCTTAACTAATATTTAGTGAATGCTTTACATAATTCAACTTATCTTCACAATAAGTTCATGGGATAGGTACTATTTATTATTACCTTATTGAAATGATTTTGCTCTGTGTTCCTACCCAAATCTCATGTTGAATTGTAATTCCCACATGTTGAAGGAGTTGCCTAGTGGGAGGCAACTTTATGGGGTCATACTTCCTCCTTGCTGTTCTCATGATAGAGTTCTCATGAGATCTGGTTGTTCGTAAGTATGTAGTGCTTCTCCATTCATTCTCTCTCTCGCCTGCTCTGCTATGGTAAAGATGTACTTGCTTCCTCTTCGCCTTTTGCCATGATGTAAGTTTCCTGAGGCCTCCCAGCCATGCTTCCTTTTCAGCCTACAGAACTGTGAGTCAATTAAACCTCTTTTGTTAATAAATTATCCAGTCTCAGGTAGTTCTGTATAGCAGTGTGAGAACAGACTAATACACCTATAAGTTTTATAAATGAAGAAACATAGTCATGAAGAGGTCAAGCAACTTGTTCAAAGTCACACAAACAGTAAACAGTAGAACCAGGATTACAATCCAAGCAGTCTGGCTCCAGAGTTGATGCTCTTTACAACTGTGCTGTACTGTCTCCCAGTGGTGTCTATTTAGTGCATTTGTATCCATTATTTTCCTGTGGCACCACACTATTTGGATTTTCCTTTTACTTTTATTATTGTTCTTCCTTGATATTTTATGTAAGTTCCACTTTCTATTTCTCTACCTTCAGTTTAAAACACGTCTTCAATTCTAATAATTTCCTGCTTTGAATGACATACCAACTTTCACAGTTTGATTATCATCTATGTGGATAAATCTCAAATTGCTGTCTCTTGTCTTATATAGACAAGCAAGTCTTATTGTTGCAAAGAATGTTAAGCATCATTTGTAACAACCACTGTGAACTAGGGAGATCCTGCAATTATCGCAAAAGTGCATTCCGTAAAATTGCACTAATCACTCTTCCTCCATGTCTCTAACTAACTTCCTCCTCATGACTTCCCTGTTTTGGAAATGGTGACTTCATTCATCAAAATTCAAAAACTTGGAATGATTCCCCAATGTATCCTTTCTGGACTCCCTCATACTGTTAATTAGTAAATAAAATAAACACTTAAAATATTTACTGGGTATCTACTATGTACCGCCTCTGTGCTAGGCACGGTTGATATAGTCACTGACAAGTTTCCTGCCTTCATAAAACTTAAAATCATTTTAACATATCTTGCCTCACTTCTTACTGAAACCCATTTCCAATTCAAAATAATTGTAAGGCTAGATGTATTCTATACCTTCAAAAATGATAGTAATTAATACTGCCATTTATGTAGGTTAGAGGAAGCAGAAGTAAAGTTATTGGGTATAAACGATTGGGAAGACAGGTTTTGTCAAGGAATGTAGATTAATTTTTTAACATAGATACTTTACAGTGGAATAATTTTGAACTAGTGAACATGCTTACTGTAAGTATGTAAGCACTGACTAGATTCATTCATTCATGTAACCGATATTTATTCTATGCCTACTGTTTACCAAGCTCTGTGTTAGACTGTGGTTATACACAAGTGAATATGATAAAAAGTTCTTGTGTTCATGGAGCTTATCTTTGCAAAAAGATGATCTTGTTTTAGTCAGGGAAGTAGTAAATATGATTCTAGCACTTATTGGAAGACCGGACTAGATAATGTTAAACTCCATTCTAACTATAATAGTTTATAATTCTGACATCTCTCTGTCCCTAGTTACTTCTCCTTACCACATATACTCTGAGTTACCACCAGAAAATGTTTCTCAATACAGCCTTGATAATATCACTTTCTAAATCAAATGACTCTTGATAACTTT
>NW_016827674.1:28585-40198 GCF_001698545.2 Rhinopithecus bieti
TGAAAAAAAAAAAAAAAAAAAAAAAAAAAAAAAATTACACTTTAGCCTGTCCATAAAAGCTATCAGTTATTTCATCCCACTTTCTTTTCCACCCTTTCTTTTATTATTATCCTCTAAAAACTCTAAATTTTAGCAAGGTGACCTATTTCTTGCCTTTCAAATGCACCTTGAAAAGACTGCAACACAAAAATAGCTCCATTCGTCTTTCATTAATTCAATTAATCCATTCCTTTACAAATATTAATAGAGCACTGAACTGCATGCAATCATTGATCTATATACTAGAATTGTGAACAAAATTAACAAAACCATGTCTTAGTCTGTTTGGTGTTGCTATAACAGAGTACTTGAGTTTGGGTAATTTATAAAGAAAAAATAATATTTAGATCATGGTCTTCAAGCTGGGAAGTTCAAGAAACATAGGATTGGCATCCACTTGGCCTCTGGTGAGGGCATTCATACACCATAAAATTATGGTGGAAAGTCAAAGAGAAGCAGGCAGGTGGGAAGAGCAAAACCTGAAAAACATCCTGGCTTTGCCACAACCCAGTGTCATGAGATCTAATCCATCCCGAGAGGATTAATCTAGGATCATCAGAGCAAGAACGAACTTACTGCTGTGAGAATAGTACTAAGCCATTTATTAGATATCCGGCCCTGTGACCCAAACACTTACCATTAAGCCCCACTCCTTACAGGTTCAACCTCCCAATGTTGCCACACTGAGAATTAAGTTTTCAACATGAGTTTTGGTGGGGATCAACCATATTGAAACCATAGCAACCACTATTCCTTAAGTAATTTGTGTTATAGTGGGGCATACATATTACACAGCTTCTTGCCATGCCTTCTGGTCCCTTCTTTACTATAAGACTCCCCAACTGGCTACAGAATAGTGTGCTTATATGGACTAAGATGGGGTTACACAAAAAGGAAGCAACAGTAGTTTTAAATAGGAAGAAACTGTGACATAAAATATATATTCTTTTCTATTGCATAAACCTGACTTAGTTATTTAGGGAATGAAGAGGGTCAATACGCTGTCTTATGTGGTTTATGTTCATCAGCCTCCAACAAAAGGCCAGGAAAGGACTTTTAAAATACAAACATAGGGCTATCTTTCTTATTTGATGGAACCTGAGATAGGTGACATGTGCTCTTTTTCTAGCTGTGCAACTTATGGAAAAACAATGATGCTCATGACTTGAGTCATTCCAAGGAAAGTTATGAGACTGGTTATATTCTGTTTTCAACAGCCTCTGCTTTCCCCATCCTGCTCTGGTTTATTTGTCCTGGATTGTAAAACAACCTTAGAGATGGTTCAAGATGATTTACCAGATGTAGGTTGGATGCACCTTTTCCATGGAGAGAACCCAAAACATTGAGTAAACCTCCATACTTCAAACAGATCTTTTTAGACAAATAACTAAAATTCACTAGAGAGGCAACTGAAGACATGTGATTGAAGAGGAGACAAGTGTGGCAGCCTGCACGGAGTCACCAGGCACCAGCACTGGCCCCCGGACCTGGATCAGACAAAAGGAGGGGATGAGTGAAGGAACCTTGGGGCACCACATTCCCACTGTGGACCTTCGAGACCAAGCTACAGGAGCTCCCATGACCATCATAGACCTCTAGACTCATAAGGGGAGCTTCCTGGAGAAGAGGCAGTGGCGCTGCTTGGACTCATTTGCAACCCAAAAGGCTTCAGTGTGCTGAGCAGCTGCAGCAAAATGAAACTCTGTGCACCCACACACCAAGGCTCTGCATCCTGCCCTAGGTGGCTGCACTTTCTGCTATCTGCCTGGCTGGGAGAGAGTGGAGCCTAAGTATGCTCATACACTCAAGACAGGCACTACTGCAATTGCCATGGGACAAAGGTGCATCCAAACAACACGCCCCCTTGACTGCTGGCCCTTCCCATGACTGCTTGTCTGACCTTTCATACTGCGTAGGGGGAACCACAGCGTAGCCTCCACTGCCACACCAGAGTGATTTGTTGGTGGCCTGTGAGCATGCTGTTCCCCTCCCTCATCACACCCAGTCCTTGAATCCTGCTGGTCTAGTCCCATTTTCTCAGAGCTCAAGCTTGACCTAGAGCTGGGGAGGAACCTCCACTTTTAGAACACAGAGAAGACTGTGCTGCAGGTTTGTGTGGTGGCATGGAGGCTGGGCACTCATTCCTTCGTGAGACAAGATGAGGAAGACTATGGTCTGATAACCACAGTTTCTTCCCAGGGAGTCCCATGGTCTGGAACACCTAAAATGGCTCAGCAGTCTGTGCACAGAGGGTTAGGGATGAGCCGATCTAGTTGGGCATGATGATGGTGCTGGATGCCTGAGACAAAGTTTCCATGTCAAGGACGTGTGAGCTGGGTGGGCCCCTAGCCACCTGCTGGGCTAATATCCCCAGGCCACTTCTTCTTCACTGAGCAGGCTCAATAGTGCAGTAGAAATGCCTCTGCCCCTCCCTAAAGGGCTGTCCCTGGGGCTTGGGAGGTGCCCCTGGACCCACGCTGAGGTGAGCACTTGCATCTACCTTGGAGAGTTTGGTTGTTGGCTTGCCCTACCTAGTGCTGCCCAGCTTTGCCCCTTCCAGCTGTCTTGGTGGCAGAATATGACACAAAACCCCTGAAAGACCCATGCCCTGCCCATCACCAGGGACATCCCAATAATTTTCCTGACCAACAATGGCTAAGTAAAAATTCCACTGCCATCACCACAACTGCCTCTGTCCTGCAAGCAACACCTACTGGCTGGGAGGTCAACCTGCCCAGCCCTTCACAATGTCTGCTCAAGTCATTACATAGAGCATAGCCAGCTCTTACTCACAAGTGTCACCTATTGGCCATTAGGGTGAACTACATAACCAAATGTAATTTTTGGTGTCAGAAGTGCACAGTGTTAGGGAATGAGGTAAGCCTCCTGAAACCTTCAGCTCTCCATCCCAGCAGGTGATGGTGAGCCTGACCACAAGCACACCACATCACTGCTACAACATACACACAATTCATATTTGATAAAACCAGTAAACTAAGGCCAAGTATAACCAAGGGATTCATATAGGGCCTTGGCCACCTAAAAACACATAGAAGCAAAGCCAAAGGAATCTACCCAACACAAGCAATAGGTATGCCCTCAAGAGAAGATAATAATCCCACCAAAATGATAGCAAATTCAAAAACAGGAGGCTTCAACGTATGAGAAGAAACCAGCAACAGGATTCCAGCACCATGAAGAAAGAGAATGCTGTAATAACCCCCAAAGGATTGCAGTAGTTCTCTAACAATAGAGCCTAATCAAAATGAAAACTTTGAAATGACACATAAAATATTAAAATATGGATTGTAAGTCAAATGATAGACAAAAGAAAGTTGAAAAGCATTACAAAGAAGCCAGAAAATCAATGTAAGAGGTGAAAGATGAGGCAGACATATTAAAGAAAACCACACAGAACTTCTAAAAATGAAGAATGCAGTAAGAAAATTTCAAAACACGTTGAAAAGCTTAAGAATAAACCAGACTGAGTAGAAGAAAAGATTTCAGAGCTCAAAGATGAGTTTTGAATTAATCTAGTCAAAATTTTAAAAAATAAAAAATAAACAAAGTCTTCAAGATATATGGGATTATGTAAAGTAACCAAACCTATGATTTACAGGCATTCCAGAAAAAGAAGAAGAAAAGGTAAGCAATTTGGAAAACATATTTGAGGGAATAATTCAGGAAAATTTCCCTAATCTTGATAGAGAAGTAGACATCCAGATATAGGAAGTATAGGAAACACCTGTAGAATACCATACAAGACAAAAATCACCAAGGCATATGTTCATCAGACTATCCAAGTTCAATACTAAAGAAAAAAATCTAAAGGTAGGTAGAGAAAAGGACCGAGTTACGTATAAAGAAAATCTACTCAGACTAACAACAAACTTCTTAGCAGAAATTTTAAAATCAAAAGAGATTGGGAATCTATTTTAGTCATTTAAAAAAAATCCAATAATTTTATATCCTGCCAAATGAAGCTTAATAAATGAAGGAGAAATAAGACCATTTCCAGACAAGAAAATTCTGGGAAATTTGTCACCACCAGATTGAATTTAAAATAAATGTTCAAAAGAGTTCTAAAGATGGAAATGAAAGACCAATATTTGCTACCATGAGAGCAAACATAAATACGAAGTTTACAGGTCTTATAAGCAATTACCTGATTGAGACTACAAAGTGACTAGCTAACAACACTACAAAAGTAGCAAAACCTTACATACCAATATTAACCTTGAACACAAATGAAGAAAACACTCCACATAAAGGTCATAGAGTAGCAAAGCATACTTAAAAAGCAAACAAACAAAACGACAACAACAGAAAAAAAACAAGACCCATCCTTTTGCTGTCTTCAAAAGACTCATCTCACATGTTAAAGGCACCCATAGGCTCAAATTAAAGGGAAGGAGAAGAATATATCATGTGAGTGAGAAACAAAAATCAGAAAGGGTTACTATTCTTCTATCAGGCAAAACCAATTTTAAACCAATAACAGTAAAAACAAACAAAGAAACAAACAAACAAACAAACAAAAGGCAAAGAAGGGCATTTTATAATGATGAAGGGTTCAATTCAACAAGAAAATTTGACTATTCAAATCCATAAGCACCCAACTCTGGGACACCCTGGTTTATAACACAAATGTTAGTATATCTAAGAAAAGAGATAGGTAGCCACACAATAATAGCAGGGGCCTTCCAAAATGTCACTGACAACATTAGATCATTGAGGCAGAAAGCTTATAAAGAAACTCTATGTTAAATTGGACTGTTGACTAAATACACCTAATAGACATCACAAAACATTCCATCAAATAACCAAAAATATACATTTTTTTCCTATCTTCACATGCAACATTCTCTAATATAGAACACAAGTTTGGTCACAAAGACTTTCTTCGTCATAAACTCTCAGTAAATTCAAAAAAATTGAAATCATATCAGGCACCTTCTTGGATGACAATGGAATACAATTCGAAATCAACGGCTGAGCGCGGTGTCTCACACCTGTAATCTCAGCACTTTGGGAGGCTGAGGTGGGTGGATCACCTGAGGTCAGGAGTTCAAGACCAGCCTGACCAACATGGTAAAACACCATCTCTACTAAATATACATTAAAAAATTAGCTGAGCATGTTGGCTCATGCCTGTAATCTCAACTACTTGGGAAGCTGAGACAAGAGAATCACTTGAACCGGGAGGTGGAGGTTGCAGTGAGCCGAGATTGCACCACTGCACTCCAGCCTGGTCGACAACAGAGAAAATTCCGTCTCAAGAAAAAAAAAAAAAAAAAAGTTAGAAATCAACAGGAAGAGCAACTTTCAAATCTACACAAGTACATGGAAACTAAATATTTTGCCCCTGAATGACTTTTGGGTAAACAACAAAATTAAGTTAGAAATAAAAAAAATAAACAAATCAAAAGAGAGACACAATATACCAAAACCTCTGAGAGACAGCATAGAAAAGTGTATAATGCTATAGGGCTACATAAAATAGGAAGATATCAAATAAACAACCTAATGTCATACCTAAAGGAACTAGAAAAGCAAGAGTAAACCAGGGCAATAATAGGGTGGAATAAGAACATGCATCATTTGTTCCCCCTGCAGAAACATCAAATTTTAACAACTATCTGCACATAGAGAAGCATCGTCACAAGAACCAAAGATCAGATAAACAATCACAAACTTTGTGTTAACTTCACATCGCTGAAAGAGGAATTGAAAAGAGTCGGAGAGACAGTCTTGGATCACTGACACCACCTCTCCCCTATCCCCTACGGACCAAAGTGCTCTTGGCTCCTAGGTAAACATGAAAAGAAGTCTAGGATCCTATGACTGCAATTCCTAGGCAACTCCTAGTTCTGGCATGTGACCTAGGGAGACACCAGGCAGGGCAGCTAAAGGAGTGCTTACATGACCTCTCCCCCAGCTCCAGAAATTGCAGCTCACAGCTATAAAAGTGCCTCCTTCCTTATGTTTAAGGAGAGGAGAGGGAAGAGTAAAGAGGAATATGTCTTGCATATTGGGGACCAGCTCATCCACAGTAGTATAGGGCACCAGACAGAGTTGGGAAACACCCATTCCAGGTCCTAGCTCATGGACAACTTTTCTAGACAACCTCTGGACCAAAAAGGAACCTGTTTCTTTGAAAGGAAGGACCCATTCCTGGCAGGATTACTCACCTGCTGACTAAAGAGCCCTCAGGCCTTGAATAACTACCAGTGATTAATGGGTAGCATGCAGTGGGCCTCTGATTTTGAGATATGCTGACTACAGGTGTGACCGAGCACATGCTTGGCTATGGTGGCTACAATAAAAGATTCCTTCTGTTTGAGAAAAGCAGAGGAAAAAGTAAAGGGGAATTTGTCTTGCACCTTAGGTACCAGCTCAGCCACAATGGATAGAATAACAAGCAGGCTCATGGGGTTCCCAAGTCTATGCCTAAACTATAGAACAGTATTTCTGGACCTCCCTGTGCCAGAGTGGAGCCCACTGCCCTGAAAAGTGAGTCCTAGACTTGGCAGGATTCATCACAAGCTGACTGAAAGGCCTTTGGGCTTTAAGTGAACATCAGTGGTGTTTTCACAGAACCCCTGTGGGCTGGTGGTGGTAGTAGCCACAGGGAGAGGCTCCTCTGCCTGTGGAAAGGGGAGAAAAGAGTGGGAAGGACTTTGTATTGTGGTTTGAGTGCCAACTTAGTCACTGTAGAATAGAACAACAGGCAAATTTCTAA
Organism: Rhinopithecus bieti; assembly: GCF_001698545.2. NCBI lineage: Eukaryota > Metazoa > Chordata > Mammalia > Primates > Cercopithecidae > Rhinopithecus > Rhinopithecus bieti. The sequence goes on from NW_016827674.1 coordinate 35,367, forward strand.
GGGTTTTGAACACAATCCCTGGCACCCAGACAGTGTCTCTGGATGCTCCTAGGACCCAGGGGAAATCACTGCCCTGATTTGTGGGCAGTGATTTGTGGGAAGGACACAAACCTGGCAGGCTTTGAAGCAAGCTTAACGTAGAGTCCTAGGGCCTTGAGTGAACATAGGTTGTAACCAAGTACTAGTTACAGTTGGCCTTGGATGAGACCTAGTAGTGTGCTGGCTTCAGGTCTGACCTAGTATTGTCCAGGTGATGGTAGCCGCAGGAGTGTTTGCATCACCACATCCCACGTTGCAAGCAGCTCAGCACAATGAAAGAGACTCCATTTCTTTGTGAGAAAGCAAAGAAAAAAACAAGAATATCTGCCTGGTAATCCAGTGAATCCTTCCAGATCTTATCCAAGACCACAAGGTGGTACTTCTATGAGTCTGCAAAAATGACAGGTTTATTGGGCTTCGGGACCACGTCAATTTCAATAGCTGGCAAGCCTTCTCAAGAAGAGCAGGAACAAAGAAGCACAGACTGCGAAAACTACAATAAATACCTAACTCTTCAATGCCCAGATACTGAGAAACATCAATAAGATTCAAGGAATCATCCAGAAAAGTACTATCTAAGAAAAACGAACTAAATAATACATCAGGGACAAATCCTGGAGAAACAGAGATATGTGAGCTTTCAGAAAGAGAATTCAAAATAGCTGTTTTGAGGAAACTCAAATAAATTAAAGATAACACAGAGAAGAAACTCAGAATTCTACCAGATAAACCTAACAAAGAGATTGAAGTAATTGAAAATAATCAAGCAGAAATTCTACACTTGAAAAATGCAATTGATGTACTGAAGAATGTATCAGAGTATCTTAATAAAACTGATCAAGCAGAAGAAAGAATTTGTGAGCTTGAAGACAAGCTATTTGAAAATACTAAATCAGAGGAGACAAAAGAAAAAAAAAATAACCTAGTGATACATCTTAAAGAACTAGAAAAGCAAGAGTAAAGAGAACCCAAATTTAGTAGAAGAAAATAAATAACAGGTATCAGAGTAAAAATAGGCAAAATTGTAATGAAGAAAACAATAAAAAAGATCAATGAAACAGGGTCACTTGTTTGAAAAGATAAGCAAAGTTAAAAATCATTTAGCCAATCTAGTGAAAAGAAGAGGTAGAAGATCCAAATATATCAAATCAGACATAAAAAGGTAGACATTACAACTGATGCTACTGAAATTATAAGGATCATTAGTGGCCACTATGAGCATCTATATGCCAATAAATTGGAAAATCTAGAGTAAATTGATAAATTCCTAGATGAATACAACTTACCAAGATCAAACCATGAAGAAATCCAAAACCGGAACAGACCAATAACAAGTAATGAGATTGAAGCTGCAATTAGTCTCTCAGTAAATAAAAGCCTGGGACCCAATGACTTCACTGCTGAATTCTACCAAACATTTAAAAAAGAACTAATACTAACCTTACCCAAAGTATTCCAAAGAGCAGGAGAGGAGGAAATATTTTCAAACTGTATTTTATGAGACCATTGTTACCCTGATGCCAAAACCAGACAAAGTCACGTCAAAAGGAAAGAAAACTACAGGGCAATATCTCTGATGAATATTGATGCAAAACTTCTCATCAAAATACTAGCAAACCGAATTCAATAATACGTAAGAAAGATCATGCATCATGACTAAGTGGGATTTTTCCCAGGGTTGCATGGATGGTTCAACATATGTAAATCAATGTGATATATCATATGAACATTCTGAAGGAAAAAAAAAAACACATGATCATTTCAATTGATGTTGAAAAGCATTTGATAAAAGGCAATATTCCTTAATGATAAAACGCTCAAAACTGAGTATAGAAGGAACATGCCTCAACATAATAAAAGACATATGTAAAACCCCACAGCTAGTATCATGCTTAATGGGGAAAACCTGAAAGTCTTTCTTCTAAGATCTGTAAGAAGACAAGGATGTTCACTTTCACCACTGTTATTTACATAATATTGGAAGTCCTAGATAGAGCAATCAAATAAGAGAAACATATAAAATTCACTGGAAAGGAAGAAGTCAAATTATTCTTGTTTGTAAATGATATAATCTTATTATATTTGGAAAAACGTAAAGACTACAACAAAATCTATTAGAACTGATAAACAAATTTTGTAAACTTGCAGGATACAAAATCAACATACAAAATTAGTATCATTTCTATATGCCAACAGTGAATAATCTGAAAAAGAAATAAAAGAAGTAATTGCATTGACAATAGCCAACAGTAAAATTAAATACCTAGGAATTAATGAAGAAGGAAAAGATCTCTATAACGAAGACTATGTAACACTGAAGCAAGAAATTGAAGAAGACACCAAAAATGTAAATATATTTTGTGTTCATGGATTGGAAGAATCAATACTATTAAAATGTCCATACAACCTAAGGCAGTCTACAGATTCAATACAATCCCTATAAAAATACTAATGACATTCTTCATAGAAATAACAATTTAAAATCCTGACATTTATATAGAATAACAAACAACCAAACAACCAGAATAGCCAAAGTTTTCCTGAGCAAAAAGAAAAAAAATACCACTTTTCACAGAATTAGAAAAAAAAATCCTAAAATTCATACGGAAACAAAAAAGAGCCTGAATAGCCAAAGCAATCTTAAGCAGAAAGAACAAAGCTGGAGGCATCACATTAGCTGACTTCAATCAATACTACAAGCCTATTGTTACCAAAACAATATGGTACTGGTACAAAAATAGACACATAGATCAATGGAACAGATTAGAGAATCCAGAAATAAAGTCACACACCTACAACCAACAGATCTTTGACAAAGCTGATGAAAATAAGCAATGGGCCGGGTGTGGTGACTCACCCTGCAATCCAGCACTTTGGGAGGCTGAGGTGGGTGGATCATCTGAGGTCAGGAGTTTGAGACCAGCCTGGCCAACATGGAAAAACAGTCTCTCCTAAAACACAAAATTAGCTAGAGATGGTGGCAGCCACCAATAATTCCAGCTACTCAGGAGGCTGAGGAAGGAGAATCACTTGAACCTGGCAGGCGGAGGTTGCAGTGAGCCTAGATCACGCCACCGCATTCCAGCCTGGGCCAAATAGTGAAACTCGGTCTCAAAACAACAAAACAAAACAGACAAACAAACAGAAAGTGAAAACAAGCAAGAATCATTTTATTCAATAAATGGTGCTGAGCAAGCTGGCTAGCCATATGTAGAAGAATGAAGCTAACACCTATGTCTCACCATATACAAAAATTAACACAGAATGCAAGACACACTCTTGGTGGGAATATAAATTATTTCAACCTCTATGGAAAACAGTATGGAAATTTGTTACAGAACTACAAATAGAGCTACCATTTGGCCTGGCAATCCCACTACCGGGTATTTACCAAAAGGAATATAAATCATTTTATCAAAAAGACAATTACACTTGCATGTTTATTGCAGCACTATTCACAGTAGCAAAGCCATGGAATCAACCTAGGCGTCTATCAAGTATGATTAGATAAAGAAAATGTGATATGTATACACAATGGAATACTATGCAGTCTTAAAAGGAATGAAAGTATGTCATTTGCCACAACACGGATGGAGCTGGAGGCCATTATCCTACACGAAATAAGTCAGAAAGAGAAAATCGAATGCTACATTTTCTTACTTATATGTGGAAACTGAACAATGGATACACATGAACACAAAGATCAAAATAAGAAACACTGGAGACTCCAAAAATGGGTAGGTAGGAAGTGGTTGAGGGTCAAAAAATTATCTGTTGGGTACTATGTTCACTACTTCAGTGACAGATCCACTAAAAGCCCAAACCTTACCATTATGCAATATACTCATGTAACAGACCGCACATGTGCTCCCAAACCTAAAATTTAAAGAAAGTCCCCTTAGACTTGAAGTTAGCCTCAAGTTTTTGCCCTCATTTTACACAAGTTACAGAATAAGGATGAGCAAAATTCCTCAGGATCCTTGAGGCAGCCTGCCTACCCTAGAATCCTCACTACTTTCTGGAATACCTTTTGCTCTTGCAGGTCACAGTTAAAATTAATGTACATTTCTAAATCACTCTCTGTTCTATGAGAATAAAGAATTATTGTACTGAAATGCAATAAACTTTATGAACTGAAGTATGGTCCAAGGGACTTGTGTCTTGTCCCGGTGCTGCCACTAACTAGATGTATAATTTGGACAAGCTCTTTCATCTTTGTGGGTTCTCCATCTTTAAAATAAGTGGCCTGGACAAAATAATCCTTCCAGGTAATTTTCAACTTGACATTGAAGGATTCTAATAAGATGGATCAGTTACTGAATCTGCTTTGGCTTGGCATCAGTTTGTATCAATTACCCATGGTGAAAGGATTCCTAAATCTGTAGGAATGATTTGCTACGTTTTATGGATTAAGAGTTTTTTCACTATTTGAAGGTATGTTGGCTCTTTTGGATAAAAATTCAGAGTATGAAGTTAATGAGGCCAAGTTGCAATGGTCATTTACCATATGGGCAAATAGGTTTTGTTTGTTTCCTGGTAACAATCTTTACCCTATTAATCTTCCTCTCTTTCCTCCAGCGATTTCAACGATAAAAGTTTCAAGGCAAGACTCAGCATGAATGTCCATGGATTAGTACTGATCATTCTCAAGACTGGGAAAAGCAGTCCTGTGACATTTGAATAGCAGCATTTTTTGGTGAATGAGGGTAGCATAATCATAATTAATAGAGGCCACCATGATATGATTTCTGGAGGTGACTCTCTGTCTTTTTTTTTTTTTTTTTTTTTTTTTT
>NW_016827674.1:41782-52927 GCF_001698545.2 Rhinopithecus bieti
GACAAGCAGTATGGCCATTTTCACGATATTGATTCTTCCTATCCATGAGCATGGTATGTTCTTCCATTTGTTTGTGTCCTCTTTGATTTCACTGAGCAGTGGTTTGTAGTTCTCCTTGAAGAGGTCCTTGACATCCCTTGTAAGTTGGATTCCTAGGTATTTTATTCTCTTTGAAGCAATTGTGAATGGAAGTTCATTCATGATTTGGCTCTCTGTCTGTTACTGGTGTATAAGAATGCTTGTGATTTTTGGACATTAATTTTGTATCTGTCTTATATCAGCTTTTGAGTACGTAACAAGAACAGTCAGTTAAACATCAGTCAGAGAAATGATTGAAATGCCTCTGCCTTGTTCATTGGAGGTAATACCTCTTACAACTATGGGCCAAATTAAGGTCAAGGAAAGTAAAGACAAGAGGACTATTTATGGCGAAAGCCATCTGGGTTTTGTTTCTAGTTTCGAGCACAAAACATAATATTCCCAGGCATTTGGAATGGGTCTGCCAGATGCTTGGGACTCTTTTTTTTTTTAAGGTTTTCATGTTGAATTGGGGTGAGGAATGGAATCTTCATTATTCTTTGCTGTGATGTGTTTGTTTGGCTAAGAGGGAAAACCTAGCACAAGTTGGATACTGCCTCATCTTCAGTGACATTACAGTACAAACAAATGATTCTCAAGTGTGACCAGTGTAGCTGACTGAAGTCATCAGAGCCTCATTATGACTGTCGCTTACTTCTTAGCCTTGGAAAACATGCCTTGTCTGGGGTACACTATACAGCTAAAGCTTAGATATGAGTAGCGGTAGTTCAAGCAGTTGAGTGTTGAAACAAAGGCTCATCCAAAGCATGAGCATTGGAAAGAAAGAGTGGGAGAAGCAAATGAGGGTTAATAAAGGCATCAGAGCAACAGCAGGTACCACAAGGGAGTAGAAAATGTAAGTCTAGGAATATCATAAAGGGTATACCTGTTCAACATGAAAAATGTGGATAGATGGCCTATAAGTTCAGGAAGTAAAGAGATTAGAAATCAAGTATACGCAGGTTTGAATCCTGGCCCTCTCACTTACTGATTACATAAGCTTGGGGAAGTCACTTAACTATACTGAAGTTGTTTCCTCATCTTTGAAATGGGGATAGTAATAGTAATAATCTCACAAATGTTAGTCCCTTCTTGTTTTAACTCCAAATGTTTTGGATTTTAAGCAGCTTTTTTCCCAAATTTACTCCCTCCTTCTCTAGGTCTATAATGGAGATCACACTACACACACATCAGACATAAACATTTAAGATAGGGAGCACATGAACGAACTCCTATTCCAAATGAGCTGTACAAGATATCTGCTCCTTTTTCCTAAGAGCAGGATTCATTGGGAGGCAGAAAGTGAGAGAAGGGGACATACTTATGGAGAAGTAATTAAACACAAGCACTGTTAACAGATTATTTATGTATATTAGTTCATCAAGACCCTAAGCTTTACTAAGTAAATGATATAATGTCTGTGCTAAAGAGTAGAAAGTGGAGGTTCAGATGATTAATTTGCCTACATCCAATGAGCTAGAGAGCTAGAGAATGTCAGCAATGAGATTAATACCTAGGTCTGGGTGACTTCCAATCCTGAGCTCTTTTCATACAATTCAGTGGATCCTGAAAACAAACTTGTGAGGTAGGAAGGTAAAGATTATTATTTTCTTTTTTCTGCTTCTATTTTTGGGGGGAGGAAAATGGAACCCAGAGAAGTTTAGTGACTGGCTGTATTGTATGTCAAAATCAAAACTAGAATCTTGGGTCCTTCTTTCTATTGTTCACCTTCTTTACATTAATTTACTCCCCTTCCCATTATATGGGCAATGTTCGCAAAGCATCAAGCATAGAACACATGGCTCTTCTCCTCATGATGGGTGCTCAAACAGATGTCAGGGTAAACATCTTGTGGAGGGTGATAAAATTACATCAAGCTGAAAAAATCCTCTTAGAAATCGCTATCTTAAGACTTTGAGCTGTGATTATTTACTTTTTGAAAGTAATGCACTTCTACAACCATATGATCAAAGCAGTGGATTCTCCCTAGATAAAATACACATGTACAGCATTCTACAAACTATTTCAGGTTTTGGGGGGTGTTTTTTTTTTTTTTTTTTTTTTTTTTTTTTTTTGAGAAAAGACCCCTCTTTTCCTCCAGGGTGGGCTGTAGGGCCACTATCTCGGCTCACTGCAAATTCTGTCTCCCAGGCTCATACAATCCTCCCACTTCAGCCTTCCAAGTAGCTGGGACTACAGGTGAATGCCACCATGCTCACCTAATTTTAATTTTTATTTTTATATTGAGACGGGGCTTGCACTATGTTGCCCAGTGCTGGGTCTTTAACTTCATGGGCTCAAGCATCCCACCTCACTTCAGACCTTCCAAAGTGTGGTGGTTAACAAGCATGAAGCCCACCAGCACCGCTCAGGCGGACTTGCAGTTTTTTTTTTTTTTTTTTCTTTTTCTGAGATGGACGTGGGGCCTGTCGCCCATACATGGCGTGCCAGGGGCACACATATCAGTCTCACTGCCATCTCTGCGTCCCAGGATCACCCATTCTCCTGTCTCAGCCTCCCAGTAGCTGGTACTTACAGGCCCCGCTGCTTACGCCTGGTTAATTTTTTTCTTAATTTTTTTTTTTTTTTAGTAAAATGGGTTTCACTGTGTTACAGGATGCTCAATCTCCTGACCTCATGCATCTTGCCCTCCTCGGCTCCCAAAGTGCTGGGATCTACGGGCCGTGACATTGTGCCCGACCAACGTCAGGGGTTTTTTGTACTTACAGAAAGATATCAAGTTATAGAGAACCCACAAAATGCTGTTGTCCAAAACAACTCTACTCGACTTAATGAAGCTATCTTCCGAGTCATTTCTGCCTACAGTGACCCTCCTTTCCCCCAATCACCTAAAATCTTTACGCATCCTCACATACGATTTAACATTGGTGAAACATTTTGTGTAGGAAAGTTTCAGTGTCTTAGGTTTAAGTCCTGAATGCCTGCTTGAGTTCGATTTTTATAGAAGTGCGAGAAGAGGATTCTAGTTTCATTGTCTCCTACAATGTGCACATAGTCAACTTTATCCTAGCACAATTTGTTGAAAAGGGTGTCTTTATCCCTTTTTATGTTTTTGTTTGCTTTCTCAACGATCAGCCTGCCTGCTAAGTATTTACTTATTTCTGGGTCTACTATTCCACTCCATTGCTAATGGTGCCCTATTCTTTATGCAGTGCCATGCGTTTTGGTGACATGGCCAGTATAATATAATCTTTGGAAATCACATAACGTGATGCCTCCATGTTTGTTCTTTTTACTTAGTCTTGTTTTGACTATGCAACTGGTTAAAAGTACTACGGAAAAATACTCAGTCATCGACCCTAATCGATAAGGCGAAATGCAATCAAAACCACAATGCAAGTACCACCTTACTCCTGCAAGGAATTGCCACAATCAAAAAACTAAATTAAATTTAATTTAATTAGTAAACCTCAAAATTTTAATTTAATGAATTTAATTCATTCATTTCATTTCATTACTTAAATTTTATTTTAAAAATTAACCATAAATAGATGTTGGCCATTGCCCCTTCTGTCTCCTGGCAGGCAATGTAAGTAGTACAACCACTTATGTGAACGCTGAATATTTCTTTAAAAAACTAAACAGAACTACCATTTGATCAGCTAATCCCACTACTGGGGTATCTACTCCGCAGAGGAAAATACCGAGTCGTCCTACACAAAAATTGATAATTGCATATGCATTGTTTTAGCAGCACAATTTGCAATTGCACAAGAATGTGGACACCAATACCAAAATTGCCCATCAATCAATCATTGGATAAACCAAACTGTGTATATGTGCACGCATATACCGAAATATGTGGTAGTTATTGCGTATAACTATAACTGAAGGTATGACTATCATATATGACATATATATGAACTAAATATAGGATGACGGTAACATGAGATATATGATCTATATGCTATGAGATATATCTCATACTACATATGAGATATATCTCATACATATGATATATATATACGTAACCTATATGATATATACCTATATATATATATAACCTCTACATATACCACAGTTTGTTTATCCACTCATTGATGGGCATTTGGTTTGTTCCACTTCTTTGCAATTGCAAATTGTGCTGCTATAATATATAGATATGTGTGTGTGTGTGTGTGTATATATATAAACACATGCATGCATATATATGATGGAATACTACTCAGTCATCAAAAGGAATGAATCAATGGCATTCACAGTGACCTGGATGAGAGTGGAGACGATTATTGTAAATAAAGTAACTCAGGGCCTGGCACGATGGCTCAAGCCTGTAATCCCAGCACTTTGGGAGGCCGAGACCGGCGGATCACGAAGTCAGGAGATCGAGATCATCCTGGCTAACACGGTGAAACCCAGTCTCTACTAAAAAATACAAACAAACAAACAAACAAAACTAGCCAGGCGAGGTAGCGGGCGCCTGTAGTCCCAGCTACTTGGGAGGCTGAGGCAAGAGAATGGCGTAAACCCAGGAGGCGGAGCTTGCAGTGAGCTGAGATCGGGCCACTGCACTCCAGACTGGGAGACAGAGCAAGACTCCATCTCAAAATAAATAAATAAATAAAGTAACTCAGAAATAGAAAAGTAAACATCATATGTTCTCAGTCAGAAGGAGGACGCAAAGGTGTAATAATGACACAATGGACTTTTGGAGCTCAGGGGAAAAGGCTGGGAAGATCATGAGGAATAAAAGACTACAAGTAGGATGCAGTGTATACTGTTTGGGTGATGGGTGCACCAAAGTCTCACAAATCACCACTAAAAAACTTACCCATGTAGCCAAACACCACCCATTCCCCAGTAACATATGGAAAAAAAAAAATTAAAAGGCAACTTCTCTCAAAGATAGATAACTATTAGCTCAGTAGTCACTTGCACTAAAATGTATTACTATTTTACTGTTTCTTGCTTTATAATCTGCAAGCCTGACTTCTCAGATCGGATCAATATTATACACAAGTATCAGGCAAGCTTTAGGCCCAACTATCCTATCACTAACACTATACTCTTTTACCTCATATAGAGAAATCCACTATAAAAACACAAGACTATTGGCAAATTTAATTGAAATCTTTTCAGCTTTAGAATCTTTGGGGATAATATTTTCATTGTTGTTATGAGTTAAGCTTTCCCCTCCCACTCTGTGCTACAGTTATACAAAATTGCTTATACTTGTCCACTCACACCAGGCTGTTTCACACCTCTGTGCAAAGAAGTAAGAATTCATATTACAAACTGAGGAACAATAAAAACTCATTTTATATGGAGGAAATTATTTCTTTCCTTTCAGAAGAATTCTGAGCAATTACTTCAGTTCAAATACATACTCACACTGAGCAAGTGTATTGTGCTCAGTTAGGCTGCAGGCTAATGACGTCAGGGAATACAATGATTATTTTGAAAATGGCTCTACCCAGGAGGCACTCACAGTCCAGTAAGAAGCCAGAAAATGTTCACATGTGACAGATAATTTTTAAATGAGACTTGAAACCATAAAAATTCTAGAAGATAACATTGGAAAAGCCCTTCTAGACATTGACTTAAGCAAGGATTTCATGACCAAGAACCCAAAAGCAAATGCAATAAAAGCAAAGATAAATAGCTGGGACATAATTAAACTAGAGAGTTTTTCGCGGCAAAAGGAACAGTCAGCAGAGTCAACAGACAACACACAGAGTGGGAGAAAATCTTCACAATCTATACATCTGACAATGGATTAATATCCAGAATCTACAATGAACTCAAACAAATCAGCAGGAGAAAAAAAAACCAAACAATCCTTTCAAAATTGGGCTAAGGACATGAATAGACAATTCTCTAAAGAAGTTGCCTTTTATAGAGTAGAATAGGCCTGATTTGGGCCTACCAGGTGATATTACACTGGTAGTATTTATGAAAAGAGCAAGTTCACATGGATTTGAAATACAAAAGACCTTCAGAATTGAAAGAACTTGGTCACTAATTTTATTGGAGAGGTGAAGGAATAGAAGAGGTTGAGCATACTTAAGGTTTTTGTTTTGGGTTAGTGTTGGCCATTTATTAAGATCTGCAATATAGGAAAGAAGCCAGGCCTCTTAAAGGATAGCAAAGATTACATGTGCTGTTTTGGATTTGTTGAGTTTCAAAATTCTTATGGGATTGTTAGATATAAATATACAGTCCTGGAATTCAAGGGGGAGAGCTATACATTTAGGCTTGGGTCATAATGCCAAAAGATACAATCCCAAATATCATAACACCAAATGTTGAAATATTGACAGATTAAAATCCCTAAAACTAAATCTCTAATGTCTAAAATACTTTATGCTTAAAATCCCAAAAATCACAATCACGGGAATCATAGAATTTCAGGAAAAGCAACATCACATAGAAAGTAAATGTGAATGTATTCTCTGAGAATCATGCTCTAAAAGAACAAAAGCAGCTATTTATTGTGATGCAAGACTTCAAAATAGAGCTAATAATGGTGAAAGTTAGCCATCACTTATGGAGTATGTCCATGTAATTGTCCATAATCTCTCCCTGTAATACATTTTCCTATATTGAATTTTCTTTTAGTTTTTTTCACTATATTAAATTGACAGCATTTAAAAAAATAATTTGCTATGCCACATATTTTATCTTTGCATCATTTGCAATACTGGAAGTATACATTTTATAAAGACTTTTGTCAACTTCTAATTCACGTTATGCATATGTTTGCAAATTTGACTCCATCAAAGTGTATTATCACAATGTTGACTTCATGTGTAAGCTTTGTACATATATGTAAAAAACATTGAAACTTCCTCAATAAATGAAGACCCGTCCTTTCATTTCCATCTGCACTTGTGAAAGAAAACAATTTTCAAGATCTTGTCTCTTTGGGTAACTGCATGTGTGGTGGTGATCTATGTCAGTTTTTCATTGATTTCATCAAAAGACTTAGGTGAGGGGAGGGTCCAAGATGATCTAATAGAAACAGCTCCAGTCTGCAGCTCCCACCAAGAAACTAAAATGGCAAATGAATTCTGCATCTTCAACTGAGGTACACAGGTTCTCTCACTGGATCTGACTAGGTAGTTGCCACAACGCTAGGAGAGTAAGAAAAAGCATGGGGGAGCCAGGGCTCACCGGGAAGCTGCAAGGGGCAAAGAGAGCCCCCTCCCCTCAGCCAAGGGAGGTGGTGAGTGATTGTGCTACCCACCTGGTAAACTACACTTTTCTCATGGATCTTTGCAACCCACAGATCAGGAAATACCCTCATGAGCCCACACCGCCAAGGCCTTGGGTCCCAAGCAAATAGTTGTGCACTCATGGCGGCCACTTGAGTGGGCAACCGCTCAAGCAGGCACTGAGACACAGAAGTTTTTGCATACTCCAGTTATGGAACCCTGGCGAGGCAGGAAATCCATCCATTCCCATAAAAATGAGACTGAAGCCACAGAGCCAAGCAGCATCATTCAGCAGGCCCCACTTCCACAGAACCCTACAAGCTAAAACCCCTGGTTTGTAATTCCTACTGGCCAGGACAGCAGGCTGGAAACTGCCTAAGATGATCGAGTTCCCAAAGGAGTGGTGGCCACAATCACTGTGGCTCCAGTTGGCTGTTTCCCAATGCAGGTTCTCACAAGATTGGGTGGCTTGGACTTGGAGAAATTCTCCACAGTGTGGCTGTGACAGATTGTGGCCAGACTGCTTCTTTAGGTGGGACCCCAACCCAGCCTTCTTCACTGGGCGGGGCCTTGCTGTGGGATTTTTAGCATCCCCAGCCAGGGGTTTGCAGACAGAACTCTGATCTTCTTAGGACAAGTCCATAGGGAGAGGGGAGGCCACAGTATCATGGATCAGCAGTCTTAGTCTTTTCTTCCTGCCATTTCTGGAGGGTCTGGGTGCCCGGAGGAAGGGGATTTCCCCAATGCAGCAAACCCACTCTGCCAAGGGGCAGTAAGGCTGCTTATTTAAGCAGGTCCCTGATCCCCTTCCTCCTGACTGAATGATACCTCCCAACAGCAGTCTCCAGACACCTTATAAAGGAGCATTCCAGTTGGCATCAGGTTGGTGCCCCTCTTGGGTGGAGCTCCTAGAAGAAGGAGCAGGCAGCCTCATTTTCTGTTCTGCCGCCTGCACTGGTGACACCTCTGCATGTGGGAGGGAAACAGGTAAATAGGGTCCAGAGTGGGACCCCAGAAAACCATAGCAGCCCTACAGAAGAGGGGCCTGACTGTTAAAAGAAAAACCAACAGAAAGCAACAACAAGAACAACATCAATAAAAAAGACCCCACAAAACTCCATCCATAGGTCAACATTCTCAAAGATCAAAGGTAGATAAACCCATGAAGATGAGAAAGAATTAGTGCAAAAATGGTGAAAACTAAAAAAAGCCAGAGTCCTTCCTCTCCTCCAAATGATCACAACAAATCTCCAGCAAGGGCACAGAACTTGGCTGAGGCTCAGGTGGATAAATTGACAGAAAGAATTAGGTTTCAGAAGGTGGGTAACAATGCATTTGGCTGAGCTAAAGGAGTATGTTCTAACCCAACGAAAAGAAGATAAGAACTATAATAAAACATTGTAAGACTGGTTAACTAGAATAATCAGTTTAGAGAGGAACATAAACGATATGATGGAGCTGAAAAACACAACATGAGAACTTCACAATGCAAACCCAACTATCAAGAGCTGATTAGACCAAACGAAGGAAAGAATATTAGAGCTTGAAGACTAACGTGTTGAAATAAGGCAGGCAAACAAGATTAGAGAAAAAAATAAAAGTAATAAAAGAAAAAAACTTTGAAAAATATGGGATGTTGTAAAAAGAGCAAACCTATGACTGATTGGGGTACCTGAAAGAGGTGGAGAGAATGGAAGCAAGCTGGAAAACAAACATCAGAATATCATTCAGGAGAACTTCCCCAACCTAGCAAGACAGGCCAACATTCAAATTCAGGAAATCCAGAGGACCCCAGTAAGATACTCCATGAGAAGAACAACCCCAAGACAAATAACCATCAAATTATTCAAGGTCAAAATGAAGGAAAAAATGTTAACGGCAATCAGAGAGAAAGGTCAGGTCACCTATAAAGTAAAGCCCTTTAGACTAACAGCAGACATCTCAGCAGAAATCCTACAAGCCAGGAGAGATTGGGGGCCAATATTCAACATTCTTAAAGAAAATAATTTTGAACCCAGAATTTCATATCTGGCCAAACTAAGCTTCATGAGCAAAGGATAAATAAGATCCTTTTCAGACAGCAAATGCTGAGGGAATTCATCAACACCAGGCCTGTCTTGCAAGAGCTCATGAAGAAAGCACTAAATATGGAAAGGAAAAACAACTACCAGTAACTACAAAAACACACTGAAGTACGTGGACCAATGACACTATGAAGTGACTACATAAACAAGCCTGCAAAATAACCAGCTAGCATCATAAGACAGGATCAAATTCACACATAACAATATTAACCTTAAATTTAAATGGGCTAAATGCTCCAATACAAAGAAACAGAATGGCAATCTGGATACAGTGTCAAGACCCATTGGTATGCTGTATTAAAGAGACCTATCTCATGTGCAAAGATACACATAGACACAAAATAAAGGGATATAGGAGAATTTGCCAAGCAAATGAAAAACAGAAAAAACATAGGGGTTGCAATCCTAGTTTTGGAAAAAAAAAAAAAAAAAAAAAAAAAAAAAAAACAGACTTTAAACCAACAAAGATTTAAAAAAAGACAAAGAAGGACATCACATAATGGCCAAGGAGTCAATTCAATAAGAAGAGTTAACTATCCTAAATATATATGAACCCCATACAGGAGCACCCAGATGCATAAAACAAGTTAGAAGAGAGTTACATAGAGACTTAGACTCCCACAGAATAATAGTGGTAGACTTTAACACCCCACTTTCAATATGAGACTGATCACCAAGAGGAAATTAACAAAGATATTTGGGACTTGAACTCAGCTCTGGATCAAGTGGACCTGAAAAATATCTACAGAACTCTCCACCCCAAAACCAGAGCTTATACATTCTTCTCAGTGCCACATGGCACTTAATCTATAATCAAACACATAATTGGAAGCAAAACACACAGCAAATGCAAAAGAACTGAAACAATACCAAACAGTCTCTCAGACCATGGCACAATCAAATTAGAGCCCAAGATTAAGAAACTCACTTAAAACCACACAACTACATGAAAATTGATACAACTTCTGAATAACTCCTGGGTAAATAATGAAATTAAGAAAGAAATCAAGAAGCTGTTTGAAACCAATGAGAACAAAGAGACAATGAACCAGAATCTCTGAGACACAACTAAAGCAATGTTAAGAGGGACATTTATAGCACTAAATGCCTACATCAAAAAGCTCAAAAGATTTCAAGTCCACATCCTAACATAACACCTAAAGTAATAGAGCACCAAAAGCAAACAAACCCCCAAACTAGGAGAAGACAAGAAATAACTAAGCTCAGAGCAGAACTGAAGGAGATAGACACGAAAAATCCTTCAACAAATCAGTGAATCCAGTAGCTATTTTTTTAAAAAAAATGATAAAATACATATACTGCTAGCTAGACTAATAAAGAAGGAAAGAGAGAAGAATCAAATAGACACAATAAAAAATGATAAAGAGGATATCACCACTGACCACACAAAAATACAAACAACCATCAGAGAATACTATAAACACCTCTGTGCAGATAAACTAGAAAATCTACAAGAAAAGGATAAATTCCTGGACACATATATGCTCCCAAGACTGAACCAACAAGAATTTGAATCTCTGACTAGAAAAAGAACAAGTTCTGAAACTGAGGCAGTAGTAAATAGCCTAACAACCAAAAAATGCACAGGACCAGGTGGATTTACAGCTGAATTATACCAGAGGTACAAACGGGAGCTGGTACAATTTCTTCTAAAACTATTCCAAAAAATTGAAAGGGAGGAGCTCCTCCCTAACTCATCTTATGAGGCCAGCATTATCTTGATGCCAAAACGTGGCAGAGATACAATAGAAAAAGAATACTTCAGGTCAATATACCTGATGAAAATT
>NW_016827674.1:53157-56712 GCF_001698545.2 Rhinopithecus bieti
AAAAAAAAAAAAAAAAAAAAAAAAAAAAAAAAAAAACACTGGCAAACCGAATCAAAAAGCTTATCCATCACGATCAAGTTGGCTTTATCCCCAGGATGCAAGGCTGGTTCAATATGGGCAAATCAATAAACATAATCCTTCACATAAACAGATCTAAAGACAAAAACCATATGATTTTCTCAATAGATGCAGAAGAGGCCTTTGAAATATTCAAACTTTCTTTATGTTACAAACTCTCAATAAACTAGGTATTGAAGGAACACATCTTAAAATAATAAGAGACATGTATGACAAACTTACAGCCAATATTATACTAACTGGGCATAAAATGAAAGCATTCTATTTGAAAACCAGCAAGAGACAAGGATGCCCTCTCTCGTCACTTCTATTCAACATATGATTGGAAGCTCTGGCCAGGGCAATCAGACAAGAGACAGAAATGGAGGGTGTTCAAATAGGAAGAGAGGAAGTCAAAGTGTCTTTGCAGATGACATAATCCTATATATAAAAAATACCCATCACCTAAGCCTAAAAACTGCTTAAGCTCATAAGCAACTTCAGCAAAGTCTCAGAATGCAAAATTATTGTGCAAAAATTACAAGCATTCCTATACACCAACAACAGACAAGCAGAAAGCCAAATCATAAATGAGCTACCATTCACAATTGCTACAAAGAGAATAAAATACCTACAAATACAGCTAACAAGGGAAGCAAAGGACCTCTTATAGGAGAACTACAAACAACTGCTCAAGGAAACCAGAGAGGACACAAACAAATGTAAAACTATTTCATGCTCATGGAGAGGAAGAATCCGTATCTTGAAAATGGCTATATTGCCCAAAGTAATTTGTAGATTCAATGCTATTCCCATTAAACTACCATTAACATTTTTCACAGAAATAGAAAAAATATATTTTAAAATTCATATGGAACCCAAAAAGAGCTAGTATAGCCAAGGCAGTCCTAAGCAAAAAGAACAAAGTTGGAAGCATCATGCTACCTGACTTCAAACTATACTACAAGGCCACAGTAACAGAAACAGCATGGTACTGGCACAAAAACAGACACATAGACCAGTTGAACAGAATAGCGATCTCAGAAATAAGACTGCACATCTACAGCCATCTGATCTTCAACACACTTGAAAAAAAAAAAGCAATGGGGAAAGGATTCTCTGCTTAATAAATGGTGCTGGGAGAACTGGCTAGCTATATGCAGAAAATTAAAACGGGACCCTTTACTTACACCTTCAAAAAACAACTCAAGAGGGATTAAAAACCTAAATGTCAAATCCAAAACTATAAGAACCCTCAAAGAAAATCTAGGCAATGCCATTCAGGACATAGGCACAGGAAAATATTTCATGATGAAATCACCAAAAGCAATTGCAACAAAAGCAAAAATGGGATCTAAGTAAACTAAAGAGCTTCTGCACAGCAAATAAATAAATAAATAAATAAATAAATAAATAAATAAAACTATTATCGGTGTGAACAGGCCACCTAGAGAGTGTGAGAAAATTTTTGCAGTATATCCATCTGACAAAAGTCTAATGTCAAGAATCTACAAGAAACTTAAACAAATTTACTAGAAAAAAACAAACAACCCCATTAGAAAGTGGGCAAAGAACATGAACAGACACTTCTCAAAAGAAGACATTCATGTGCCCACAAAAACCTATGAAAAAAAGCTCAACATCTTGGAATATTAGAGAAAGGCAAATCAAAACCTCAAGGAGATACCATCTAATGACAGTCAGAGTGGTAATTATTAAAAAATCAAGAAACAACAGATGCTGGAGAGGCTGCAGAGAAATAGGAACACTTTTACACTGCTGGTGAGAATAAATTAGTTCATTGTAGAAGAGACTGTGGTGATTCCTCAAAAGTCTAGAATCACACATACCAATTGAACCAGCAATCCCAGTACTGGTCATATACCTAACAGACTATAAATCATTCTATTATAGAAATACAATCACATGTATGTTCATTGCAGCACTATTCACAAGAGCAAAGACATGGAATCAACCCAAATGCTCAACAATATTAGATTGGATAAAGAAAATGTGTTGCATATACACTTTGGAATACTATGCAGCCATATAAAAGAACAAGATCATGTGCTTTACAGGGACATGGATGGAGCTGGAAGCCATTATCTTCAGCAAACTAACAAACCAAACACCACATGCTCTCACTCATAACTGGGAGCTAAATTTTGAGAATGCATAAACACAAGGAGGAAAGCAACACACACGGGGACCTCTCAGGGTCAAGGTGCAGGAGGAGGGAGAGTGTTAGGAAAAATAGCTAATATATTCTGGGGTTAATACCTAGGTGATGGGTTGATAAGTCCAGCAAAACAACACGGCACACATTTGTTATATAACAAACCTGCACGTCCTGTACATGTATCCTAGAACTTAAAAATAAAATGAAAAGACTTAGGTTATACATCAGAGTATTTCAGATGATGGCAGTTATAAAATTGAGTGCAAACAATTACCAACTATAATAATAAAAATTTATACATTTCAATTTTGACTCTACTTTTAATCCAGTTTATCTTATTATAACTGCCAACCCTGTGCAACTGTCATTATACCTGAGTGTTTATATTTGTACAAATATGTATATTAATATTGCCCATTTAACTGTGTAAAATATCCCATGAAGTGTTCTGTCATGTTTTAGGTTTCTCAAAGAAATATCCTTTTAAAAGGTATCAAAGGTCTTTTCTGAATCTATTGAGATAATCATGTGGTTTTTGTCATTGGTTTTGTTTATGTGATGTATTATGTTTCTTGATTTGCATGTATTAAACTAGCCTTGCATCCCAGGGATGAAGCCAAATTGATCATTGTGGATAAACTTTTTGATATGCTGCTGGATTCTATTTGCCAGTATTTTATTGAAGATTTTTGCATCAGTGGTCATTAGGGATATGGGCCTGATATTTTCTATTTTTGTTGTGTCTCTGCCAGGTTTTGGTATCGGGATGATGCAGGCCTCATAAAATGAGTTAGGGAGAAGTCATTTTCCTTAAATGGAGTTGTTTTAGAAGGAATAGTAACAGCTCCTCTTTGTACCTCTGATAGAATTCGGCTGTGACTCTGTCTCGTCCCGGGCTTTTTGCTTATTGTTTGTTTGTTTGTTTGTTTGTTTGTTTTTTGGTTGGTAGGCTATTAATTACACCCTCAATTTCAGAACTCCTTATTGGTCTATTCAGGGACTGGACTTCTTCCTGGTTTAGTCTTGGGAGGGTGTATGTGTCCAGTAATTTATCCATTTCTTCTAGATTTTTTAGTTCATTGGCGTAGATGTGTTTATAGTATTCTCCAATGGTAGTTTGTATTTCTGTGGGATCAGGGGTGATATCTCCTTTACCATTTTTGTTGTGTCTACATGATTCTTCTCTATTTCTACTTTATTATGCTGGCTAATAGTCCATCTATTCTGTTAATCTTTTCAAAAAAACGGTTCCTGGATTCGTTGATTTTTTTTTTTTTTGAAGGGCTTTTCATGTCTCTATCTCCTTCATTTCTGCTCTG
>NW_016827675.1:0-1139 GCF_001698545.2 Rhinopithecus bieti
AGTAACTGAATTGATAATGGGACATTTGTTGAGATGGAGAAGACTGTCAGAGGAGAAAGCTTGAAGGAGATAATCAAAAGTTCAATTGTGGATATGTTAAGCAGATATCCGAGTGCAGCATGGAATAAGTAGCTGTAGGTATTGATTAGGAAGTCAAAGCAAGTATCTTGAAGAGAATCATTGGCATGTGGGTAGTCTTTGAAACCTTGGGAATGAGGAAGAGCCTTATAGTTAAAATGTCAAGTGAGAAGAAAAATGGATGCATAGCTGTGCTTTGAGTATTCCAATACTTTGCGATTTACTGGAGGAAGTGAAGCCAATAAATGAAATGGAAAGAAGCTACCAAGGAGGAGACCAAAGGAAGCATACTTTGAAAAGGAGGGAATGAGGCCTGGCGTGGTGGCTCACGCCTGTAATCAGAGCACTTTGGGAGGCTGAGGCAGGTGAATCATGAGATTAGGAGTTCGAGACCAGCCTGGCCAACATGGTGAAACCCTGTCTCTACTAATAATACAAAAAATTAGCTGGGCATGGTGGCAGGGGCCTGTAATCCCAGCTACTCAGGAGGCTGAGGCAGGAGAGAATCGCTTGAACCTGGTAGTTGGAGGTTGCAGTGAACTGAGACCGCACCACTGCTCTCCAGCCTGGGCGACAGAGCAAAACTCCGTCTCAAAAAAAAAAAAGGAGGGAGTGGTCAGTTACATCAGTTGAGATCAAGTAAGATGAGGGTTACATTGTAAGGTTAAATATGCACTTACTAGGGAAAGTTATATGCCTTGGGTAGTCACAAAATTAAGAATTTGAAAAAGTCTCAGGACATATATTGGGCAATCAGTAAGGATTGACTGCTAGTTTATAGAATATAAAAGCCCTTTAAAACACTTCTCAACCTAGCCAGGTTATGGGTGTAGCGGGGGTAGGACTTGGGACAAAGTTAGGACTCCTTTTCCAGTTGATATTCCCTAATGGACAACTCACACAGAGCACAAAGTTCTTATCAAAGTGCTTCTTAAGTAAGGAAGGAGAGAATTCAGGGAACATTCTCTTTGCAAAATCTAGAGCTGTGCGGACAGGGCAGAGTGTATTGCCTTTATGGTCACAGCAAGAGTTATCAGGCACATTTTTCTTTTCTTTTTTTT
>NW_016827675.1:1813-10489 GCF_001698545.2 Rhinopithecus bieti
CCCCCCCTTTTTTTTTTTTTTTTTTTTTTTTTTAAATTTCAATAGGTTTTGGGGAACAGGTGGTGTTCAGTTACATAGATAAGTTCTTTAGTGGTGATTTCTGAGATTTTGGTGCACCCATCACCTGATGGTCACAGAAGATTTATCAGGTACCTTTTCATCTTCATTAACAGTATCTTTTGAGAGAAGATCTGACAGGGGATCTTGAGGGCACCAAAGATCATATTAGGCTTTAAAGACTAGATCTTGCTTTTGGGGTCCTGACTAGGGACTGGGGTTCTTTTGGGAGTGCGGGAAGAAGACTGTTATCTTCTAATCTGATTAGCATCAATATTTCCCTTCAGGTGAATTTGAAAAAAAAATTGATCTGGGCCAGGCAAGGTGGCTCATGCCTGTAATCTCAGCACTCTGGGAGGCAGAGGCAGGCAGATCACCTGAGGTCAGGAGTTCGAGACAAGCCTGACCAACATGGAGAAACCCTGTCTCTACTAAAAATACAAAATTAGCCAGGCGTGGTGGTGCATGCCTGTGATCCCAGCTATCTGAGAGGCTGAGGCAGAAGGCAGGAGAATCGCTTGAATCCAGGAGCTGGAGGTTGTGGTGAGCCGAGATCGAGCCATTGCACTCTAGCCTGGGCAACAAGAGCGAAACTCCGTCTTAAACAAAACGAAGGAAAGAAAATAAACTGATCAAACCTGCTTTGCCAAATTTAGGCTTCTTCTGAGAATGAAAAAAGAAAAAAAAGAAAGAAAGAAAAGAAAACTTTGAAGACCAAAATAGAACAGGAGTTTATATACAAAGGAGATTAACAGATTTCTGGCAATCACTGCAGAGAACCAGAAGGACCCACATGCACAGTTAAGGAGACAGAGAACAGGATGCAGATCACAGAGAGAAGCTCGCAGCACTGGAACTGGAGAGTAAGATTTTGTGGGGAAGAGATCACACGCCAGAATTCTCCCATGAGAGTAGCTTTATTTATGGAGGACCAACGTCTTTCTAATTAGGTCCCAGACCCTTCCCAGTATCCTACAAATCAGGAAAATAATGCACCTGGAAAAGAAAAGAGTTAAGGACATGGATGGTTTTATTTGCAACGTAGGGACATTTGAGTTTCTTTGAATTCCTTGAGTCAGTCCAGGGTGAAGTTAATGTCTCTTTTAGGGGATAGCAGTACATATACCAAAGAGAACCCTCTCAATGAAGGATAAAACATTAAGAAAATGCAGCCTTTGTGAATGTCCCTGCTAGGTCTGATTGGACTCTGGTGCTGCCATTAATGCCAAGATAACAACATTAAGTTCATTCATTAGTTCAACAAATATTTACTGAGTATCTATCATGTGCTAGGCATTGTGCTGAATGCTAGAGACACAGATTGAAACAAAGCAGACAGGGTCCTTGACCTTCTGGTACTTAGATCCTAGAGGTAAACACAGACAATAAACAGGTCAACAAAAAAGCAATTAATAATATAATTTCAGTTAGTGATAAGGAATGGGAACAAAACAAACACAAGCTGGAAGAGTGCTGGATAGAGAATGCCTTGGGGTGGGGTTGGGGAATGGTAGAGTTTTACTGGTGATCAAGAAAGGCTTTTCTGAGAAGATAACCTTTGTACTGAGATAAGAAGGAGCCAGGCATATACAGATCTGGAGAGGGAAGTTATCAGGCTTACAAAGCTGCAACTGCCAAGACTGTTGGAAGTTTGAGAAATGAAAAGAGTCCATGTGGCTGGAGCTTAGTGCAAAGGACGAGAAGAGTAGACAATGTGTTTGGAGAAATATTCAGGGAATAGACTGATTAGGGGCTTGAGGTCCAATGATAAAGGTCTGAATTTTGTCCTAAGTGAAATAGAAAGCCCTTGGAGGGTTTGAGTAAAAGGTGTTGTGGTGTAGGGTAAAAGAACACACTGAAGAGAAAGAGGAGAATAGATTGAAGGACACGAAGAGTGGATATGGAGATGGGTTAGGAATCTATTACAATAGTGGTCCAGGCAAGGATGAAATGACAGGGGCACAAGCTAAAGGCACTGCAATTTAGTGTCTGAGCTGGGGGAACACTTAAGAGTGTTCAACATAGGTTACATGAAGCCCTAGGTTTTGGAGGAAGTGCATCAGGACTGGCCAAGGCAGCAGAGAACTGAATAGGTGGAGCCACCGACTTGCTTGCAGGGTCAGAGCTAATCACAGGGGATCTGATAACTGGGGCTACAAGTGAGTGGGATCGCAGTGCTTTCAGTGGTGTGCTGGTAAATGTTTAACGGCAGGCACTAGGAGGAGGTAGAAGGCTGGATTTGCGGTGTTTGCCAATTAAACACTGCAAGTGATCCCACAGTTGTTGATTTCAAGCTGCCAAGGTGATGCAAAGTGGGAAGGGGGTACATAAAATTGACTCCTTAGAGCCTGTGCTACTGACCCCAGCCCACCACTGAGCACCTTCCTCACATCCATTGCTGGCTCTGGCTACTACACTAAACTTTGAGAACTGGGTTCCTGAAGCCATAGCAAGGAGTAGAGTGGAACCAAATTCAGTTGTGACACTCTCCTCTACAGTCACAGGACATGTGGAGAGGTGTGCCTTCCTCCTCACAAGTAGGCGACTCCCTCCTATTCTTTCTGGAGTGGGTGTGGGTGGGACCTTTCTAAAACAGCCCCACTGCCTCTATCTGTGCCTGCAGTTCTACCATTAGTAAATACTTCTTTCCTTTTCTTTCTGAAGTTCTTTAAGAAATTGAGAGTTCATGGGTTGGGTGCAGTAAGTTCCCAGCATTTTGCTGTGGGCCTGTTTGGCACACTGGAGAGAGATCTTGAGCTGAACAGGCATAGGTAGGAGCTAAGGAACTCAGATAGTTCAGGGTCAGTGTGCTCATTTCTCACAATCTGCTCATTCAGTGAGGCCTCCAAAAGAATAGTGGAGGAGGCCAATTAGATTCTTCTTACCCTGAAGTCCTTGGGTAAAGCCTATAGTTAAAAAACTTTGCCTAGTGAACAAGCCTAGAAAATTGAGTTAGACAAAGGGAGGCGCAGGACAGTTCTGAAAGATTCCATTCTACCTTACTTACATCATAGCCCAAATCAATTCCAGAGGGCATTAATGTGAAAGGCAAAACCTTAAACATTTTAGAAGAAAATATAGAAGAAAACCATATGACCCAGATGTAGGAAATGATTTATTAAATGAGACTCATAAAGTACTTAATGTAAGATAGATAAAGTCAACCACATCAAAATTAAAATTAATTTCTGTTCATCAGAAGGGCACCATTAAAAAAAGATGAGCCTCAAATTCCTCAAATTGGGAGAAGATATGTGTGATATAATTAATTGTTATTAATATACAAAGTATTTTAAAACCAAGAAATCTATATGAACAATGCAAACAAACATAGTTAAAAGAGAAATGGGAAAATTACATGAACAGGCAACTCGCAGAAGAGGAAACATAAATAGCCAATGGTTATATAAAAGATGCTCATCTCATTAGTAGTAGATACTATATTCTACCCATTTTATTCCAACTAGACTGGCCAATATATATATTTTAAAAGCTAACAGTAATAAGTGTTGGATAAAATAGGGAGTGATGAGACTTACATACTCCTGGTTGGTGTAGAAATTGGTACAACCACTTTGGCAATCAATGTGATACTACCTTGTAAATTTGAAGTTGACACACTTATAACTCAGAAATTTCAACCCATGTGTGTCGTCCAGAGCAGGGTTTCTCAGACTCAGCACTGCTGACATTTGATCTGGATCATTCTTTGTTGTGCAGGGCTGTTCTAGGCTGGTGAACAACATCCTTGGCCACTAACTTCTAGCCAGTAGAAGCCCTCTGTCCCCATTTCTCTCCAGGGGTCCCTCTGGTTGTGATGATCAAAATGTGTCTGGATATTGTCAAATGTCCCTGGAGAGGGAAAATTGCTCTGATGAAGAACCACCGCTCTAGAGAAACTGTTGCACATGGGTACCAGAAAGTATTAAAAAAAAAAAAAAAAACCGTAACAAAATTCTTAACAATTAAAAAACCCTGGAAACCATTCACATGTTGATCAATAGTAGAATGGATACATAAATTATGGAATATTTATACAATGAAATACTATACAGTAATATAGATGAATGAGCTACAACTTTGGAGATTTTGAAATATAATTTTAAGTGAAAATCAAACTACAGAAGAACACAAGCTGCATGATTGCATTTGTATAACATCTAAAATGAGTGAAACAAAAAAATTCAATGTCTAAAGATATGCACATATGTATTAAAGCTTGAAAGAGAAGCTAAGGGAATGAAGAAAGCAAAATTTCAGAGATTGGATGCCACTTGGCAGGGAGGTAGGGAGTGGGGTCAGGGAAGCACATGTGCAGTTTCTATTTTTTTAAAATTAAGGGGTGGATTATTGGTGTTTATTCTATTTTATGCTTTATTTCTTTCTGTGCTACACACATTCTTTTATATGTAACAACAATTTTATAAGAAAAAAGTTAAAAGGGAGAAGGAATTACAAAATATTTGTAGAAAGATAAACAAATTGGTCCAAAGTGTGTCAGGACTACTTACCTGAGGTGAGAGAATCACCCGTGACTTTGAGAACAGAAAACACAGGAGTGTTCCTTGTCTGTTGACTCTGTACCCTAAACTGAGCTGCCTCAGGGTTACAATGTTTTGAAAATTCACCCCTTGTCTCTTAGCTGAATGACCTTGACCACTTCCTTTTCTTCTCTGGGCCTTAGTTCCCCAATCTGAAAAAAAAAAAAAAAAAAGTGGGTCCTGGATTAGAGGTCAGGGTTAGTAAATGCATGCATATCCCACTCCATTGTATGCTCCTGGCAGACATGAATGATTCATTGCAACACACATTCTTTCTTAATTGGGAAGAGGCATCCCAATTGATTTCAACATAGAACTTTAGGTAATTGATAACAGGTAGCAAAAGAGAATAAATCTGTGTTCCTAAAACTTGATCTCTGAAGGTCCTTCAAGATTTTTCCCTTCTCACCCCTCACTTTTATATTTAGTCACCCTAATTATGTTGGGAGTTCTTTAAATGTAGGAACTATGTCTCATTTCCATTGTACCACTCATTTCCATTTCTCAAGGCTAATGGACAATAAGTTTCAGTAAAAAATGACTCTCTGGAAAGCACTTTCTCTTCTTCCTTTTGCATCATTCACATCCCAGATCAAGAATGAAGCGAATCTGCCAGAGCCCATTATATGGATCCCGGCTGTTTATGTACTAACCCCATTCAGTATGCTAGGGCCATATTAAAGAGGCCCAGGCCCTGGTTTCTGCTGGAGGTTTGTGAAAAGACAAGAGAACTTCGAGAAGCCATGTGCAGGAGTGAGGAGAAGAGGAGATGGGCTCAAAATCTCTTAAGAGCTCCTCTCTTAAAAGTTAAGAGAGGATGTGGCATGAAGGGTTGTTTAGGGATAATATTATGGAGAAATAAAGGAAGTAGAATTGGCACCAGGCAGATTAAGCACACTTCTCTCTGTTGACTTTTCTAACTCACAACGTCTCTGCAGGCTGCACCTCCTCACCTATTAACTCTGTCAAAGGAAGGAGGTGGTTTCTTCGATTCTTTGATTCCAATTCAATGGTCTGAAATTGAAGTGTGCAAGAGAACTAAAACCCAGAAGGATATTTTACAAACAAGTACTGCACGCCCTCCAGTGGCAGAAAACCAATAAGTCAAGTGGTAATTAACTCAATTTTGCCGCAACTAATTTTGAAAGTATTATATTTTTTTTTCTTTTGCTCTCAACTGGATATTCAGGATTCTATACAGGCTTTTAAAACTATACAAGCATCCAGCTTGGATGCTTCACAGGAGTGTTATAGGACTTTATCAATTCACAAATTGTCAGAGCTGAAATTAACACAAAATTTCTGTCCAATTTTATTATACCTAAGAAGAAACGAAAGTTTGGAGAGGTATAGGGAGAAGGTTGATACTATGGCCTCTGTCCTTTGGCTCATATTTAGCGTTGGCTTCATTCTCTTGGCTTCTCTGTAGCAGTGTTTTTTTTTTTTTGAGATGAAGTCTCATTCTATCACCCAGGCTGGAGTGCAATGGCATGATCTCGACTCATTGCAACCTCCACCTCCCAGGTTCAAGTGATTCTCCCCCCTCAGCCTCCCAAGTAGCTGGGACTACAGGCAGGTGCCACCATGGCCTGCTAATTTTTTGTATTTTTTAAGTAGAGACGGGGTTTTATCATGTTGGCCAGGCTGGTCTTGAACTCCTGACGTCAAGTGATCCACCCACTTCGGCCTCCCAAAGTGCTGTGATTAAGGCATGAGCCACTGTGCCCAGCCTGTTTTGAATATTCCCAATGAGCATGGCACCATGTTGGCCATTACTGGGGAATAACAGGAGCCAAATACTACTGAGTCTTACTCTGCGCTGGGTACTATTCTAAGAGCTTCATGTTGATTATCTTATTAATCCTCACAACAAGTCTATGAGATAAGATTATTATTCTTATTTTATAAATGCAGAAACTGAGGCTCAAAGTAGTAAGAAGGGAGTTACTAAAAGAAGTAGATGATATGTCCCTGCCCTCAAGTCATTTAGGCTATTTTGCATTTTACCACATTTGTTAATTTTATTTTAAATTGGGCTTCTGACAGCCTGATCAGAAAGACAAGCTTGCTTATCTTAGCTGGAAGGAAAGATATATCTGTTGTTGACTATGGCTAATTTGTCTAGGACACACAGAGTTTTGGAGACAGGACAGTAAGGCCCCAAAAGGACGTGAGTTTTCTTGGTGGATTTCTCTGTAATGCTGCTGAATAGGACTAACATCAGTCCTCCATAGTTCACCTCACCTGACCACTTCTATAAGCAGCAGCTGCCCTCTACAGTGCTCTATCTAATGGGCATATTTAGGCTCAGGAGGAAATTATGTTTGAACAATGAATGATTTCTGCTATGGGTGAGGGATGGGGTGGTTGGCATATGACACATATTTGCCATAATTGCTTTAAATGAATTAAATAATACAAAGCCTACACATCTTTCAGTGTTGTCTACAGACAGAGGGGCATCACCTAGTTGTTGTACTCAGGCCCCATCTCAGACCCACTGAATGAGAATCTTCATCCTAACCAAAGCCCCAAGGAATTTATGTGCCTATTAAAGTTAGAAAAGAGCCACTGTANATCAGAAAGACAAGCTTGCTTATCTTAGCTGGAAGGAAAGATATATCTGTTGTTGACTATGGCTAATTTGTCTAGGACACACAGAGTTTTGGAGACAGGACAGTAAGGCCCCAAAAAGGACGTGAGTTTTCTTGGTGGATTTCTCTGTAATGCTGCTGAATAGGACTAACATCAGTCCTCCATAGTTCACCTCACCTGACCACTTCTATAAGCAGCAGCTGCCCTCTACAGTGCTCTATCTAATGGGCATATTTAGGCTCAGGAGGAAATTATGTTTGAACAATGAATGATTTCTGCTATGGGTGAGGGATGGGGGTGGTTGGCATATGACACATATTTGCCATAATTGCTTTAAATGAATTAAATAATACAAAGCCTACACATCTTTCAGTGTTGTCTACAGACAGAGGGGCATCACCTAGTTGTTGTACTCAGGCCCCATCTCAGACCCACTGAATGAGAATCTTCATCCTAACCAAAGCCCCAAGGAATTTATGTGCCTATTAAAGTTAGAAAAGAGCCACTGTAAAGCTTTTTTTTTTTTTTTTTTTTACAAATCTAGTTGTGACATATCAGAGGTCAAGGCTGGACTTCTGCTGCATATAATTCAACAATGTGATTGTTTTTGCATTTTATCACATTTGTTAATTTTATTTTTAGTTATCATACAGTGAAATGGCCTTTTTTTTTGCTGTACAGTTCTATGAAGTTTAAGACATGTATAGATTTGTGTGACCACCATCACAATTATGATGCAATATAGTTCAATAAGCCCCCAAACTCTCTAGTGCTATTCCTCAGTAGGCACACCTGCTTCCATCCTTAATCCCTGCTGACCACTATCAATTCTCTGCTACTATAATTTTGTCTTTTTTACAGTGTCATTATAAATGCAACTGTACACTGTGCAACGTTTTGAGACTGGCTTTTTTCATTCAGCATAATAACTTTCATAACTGGGTCCTTCCTTCTTTCCTTCTTTCCTCCTCTTCTCTTCTCTTCTCTTCTCTCTCTCTCTTTCTCTCTGTCTTTCTTTCTTTCTTTCTCTTTCTTTTTCTTTCTTTCCTCTTTTCTTTCTTTCTTTCTTTCTTTCTTTCTTTCTTTCTTTCTTTCTTTCTTTCTTTCTTTCTTTCTTTCTTTCTTTCTTTCTTTCTTTCTTTCTTTCTTTTTTCTTTCTTTCCTTCCTTCCCTCCTTCCCTCCCTCTCTCTCTCTTCCTTCCTTCCTTCCTTCCTTCCTTCCTTCCTTCCTTCCTTCCTTCCTTCCTTCCTTCCTTCCTTCCTTCCTTCCTTCCTTCCTTCTTTCTTTCTTTCTTTCTTTCTCTTTCTTTTTCTTTCTTTCCTCTTTTCTTTCTTTCTTTCTTTCTTTCTTTCTTTCTTTCTTTCTTTCTTTCTTTCTTTCTTTCTTTCTTTCTTTCTTTCTTTCTTTCTTTCTTTCTTTCTTTCTTTCTTTTCTTTCTTTTTCTTTTTTCTTTCTTTCTTTCCTTCTTTCTTTCTTCTCTCT
>NW_016827676.1:0-433 GCF_001698545.2 Rhinopithecus bieti
GCTATTAGCTTCAGTATATACCAGTCTCATATCCAACCATTTTAAGGAGGTCCGGTAGTTTTTAAAAATCAATGATCATAAATATTATAATCAGATTGTCTATAAATAAGCTGGATCTCTAAGCCTTCCTCACACCTACTCAGCCACTTAGCACTCACTTCTGACACAAAAATTACTCTTGGCCCCAATCAAGGAAAAAAGAAAAATGCCTCTTATATGTGTATACTGGAAAATAGGGGCCCCTGGAAGGCCTGGAGCACGTTTTAGTATGGCCCCCGCTCCTTCCATTACAAGAGGATATTAAGCTCTCTGCTGCACCCTCCATCTGGCCTCATTTGTCTACACAAGAATTTCCTCAGTGTTAAGAACACAAATGTTCCAGTCATTCCTAAGATATTTGTGAAATTTGAAAGAAAATCCAGTATTTAAACAA
>NW_016827677.1:0-1589 GCF_001698545.2 Rhinopithecus bieti
CAATTCTCCTGCCTCAGCCTCACAAGTAGCTGGGACTACAGGCACGCGCCACCACACCCAGCTGATTTTTGTATTTTTAGTAGAGACAGGGTTTCACCACATTGGCCAGACTGCTCTCGAACTTCTAACCTCAGGTGATCCACCCATCTCAGCCTCCCAAAGATCATTTTAACCCTGCAAGTCTACAGACCTTCTTATTAAAATCAGAAGCTGGGCATAGTGGCTCACACATGTAATCTCAGCAGCCCCAGAAACTGAGGCAGAAGGATCGCTTGAGAACAAAAGTTAGAGACCAGCCTGAGCAACATAGTAAGACTCCATTTCTAAAAAAAAAAGGAAAAAATTTAATTAGCCAGGCACGGAAGTGCATTCCCGTAGTCCCAGCTGCTCAGGAGGCTGAGATAGGAGAATCACTTGAGCCCAGGAGTTTGAGGCTGCAGGAAGCTATGATCACACTACTGTACTCCAGACTGAATGACAGTGTGAGACCTCATCTCTAAAAAACTAAAAGAGAAAAGCAGGAATGATATGAATATCAGCACTGCTGTTACTAAATTTGGAAGTCCTTGCAAACACAATCAGAAAGGAAATGGTGTGTGTGTAAATATGTGTGTATACGTGTATATACGCACACATATACACACATATATACATATATACACAATAACACCAAAACCAGGAAACACCAATAGATACATATATATGTATATACAATATATATATACATATATATGTGTGTATATATGTTGGAATTATGCAATAATATTATCATCATTCACAAATGATATGCTTTAATTTCTGAAAATCTGAAAATCCAAATGAGAAATCATTGAAAATAATAAATGATTTTGTTTGATCACTTAGAATAAACAAAATCGCTTAGAATATGCAAAATCTTATAAATATGATTTTATAAATAAAATATGTAAAACCATTTTACATATCAATAATGACTGGTACACCATTCAAGATTCCTTTGGTTGCAAATAACTGAAATGATTCTGAACTAAATTAGGCAAAGTAGAATTTATTGGAAGGATAATTAGCAGCCCATGTGACCTTGGGTCCTTTGTTCCCATGAGCTGTCAGGGAAGATCAGAAACAGCTAGTAGCTAGGCCTTAGGTCTTCTAGAGCCAAGGCCTGAACACTGTCTGATGGTCTCCCCACTTACTCTCTTTTATCTGTGCAGCAGCTTCAGTGCCTTTCATTGTAACTTGGGTTCTTCCAACTGGTTTGAAATATGTCATTCCCCAGCTCCCGGCTCTTTCCACTACCAGAAGGGAACGTATTCTCTAGGTCCCAAGGTTAAAGATACGGGGAAATTCACTGGCTCTCCTTGCTTGGGTGGGAGTCCCAACTTTTGACCAATTAAATGGAGGGTGAGGTCTATTAGAATATGACAGCTCCTAATGAACCACATAGCTAGAATGGAGCAGAGTATCCCCTAGATGGGAAATGGGAACCAAAACAAAACAAAAAATGATAAAAAAGAAAAGATCCATTTCAAAATATTAATGAACGTATTTAATCACCTAAAATAAATGAAAGAAATATTCAGAAATGTCTGAAGATACGGTCAAGTTTTCCT
>NW_016827678.1:0-13702 GCF_001698545.2 Rhinopithecus bieti
TCCGTCCGAGAGCTGTACGGGTGACTCTGGGGGCCCCTTTTGTCGGGGGGGGGGAGCCAACAGACCTCTCCCTACCCACCTTCTTCCCTTGAAGCTAGGTGACCAAAATAAACTTGCAGTTTTGCTCCTACCCCTTGCCTAGTCGCTGGTTCTTTTGTACCCGCTCTGGTGGTCTTAGAAAAACAAAACAGTCTCATGCTCTCATCTACTACATGGTTCCTACAATGTTTCCCTTTTTTCTTGTAAAATCATTTCCCCCTGCTCTACTGGATCATCCCCACTGGCATGCAGTTACATTTTTCGTACGTACAAAGTTTGCCCCTTGCAAACATTCTCCAGTGCAACTGACAAATTCTCAGTTTTCCTTAAACACTTTTAGAAAGAGTGGTCTACACTTGCTCTCTCCACTTCCTCTCTCATTCTCTGTAGAGCCACTCCAATCAGTGCTTTTTCCAATCATTCCACTGGAAACATTCTCACTGTGATCACACATGAACCTCAGGTTACGAAACCCAGTGGTCAATTTTCAGTCCTTCTCTTCCTTGATCTATTAACTGTATGTATTTGGGTTATCACGCCCTTCTTGAATTCCTTTTTGGCTTCTTTGAAACCTTTGTCTTGGTTCTACTCCAATCTCACTGGCTACTCCTTTTCAGTCTTTTTTGTTACTTCTTCATAATATTGTCAATCTCTAAGATTTAGTGTACTCTGGGGCCCATGCTTAGATCGCTTCTCAAACTTTCAGTTTTTCAGAAGTCTTTTTTTCATGTACTTTAAATATTATCTACATGCTAGGCACAGTGTCACACACCTCTAGTCCCAGCTACTTAAAAAGGCTGATACAGAAGGATTGCTTGAGCCTAGGAGTTCAGGGCTATGATCACGCCTATGACTGGACACTACACTTCAGGTTGAGAAACATAAAGAGACCTAGTCACTTAAAAAAAAAAAAAAAAAGGAAAGAAAGGAACAGCTAAAGAAAGAAAAAAGAAAAAATACTATCTACATAATAAAATGGGCTGCAATTTAAGTGCCTAGGCTATACCAATCCCCAGAATTCTAGTTTCAAATGTGTAACTGCCTATCCAACAAAGGCATTTGGATGCCAAATGACAATTCAAGCTTAAAATGTCCCAAACAAGACAAAATTACACCCCTTTCAACATGCTGCTCCATCACTTTTTCCCTTCTCAATGTGTGGCCCCTCTTTCCTTCCAGTTGCTTGGGTTAAAAGCCTGGAAGTCTCCCTGATTCATCTCTTTTTCTCTCTTCCCACCTCCAATCCATCAGAAAATCTTACCAGTTTTAATTTCAAAATATATTATAATCGGACTAATCACTACCTTCAGAATTACCAACTCATTTTTGTATGCTCTTGTTTTTCACCTCAACTATTTTAATAATTTTCTAATCAGTCTACTTATTTCAACCTTTGCCCTGCTATACATTTGCCCAGAAGCTTCAGTGATCCTTTCAAAGCAAGATGCCGAATCATGTTTCTCCTCTGGTTAAAACCCTCTTGAGGTTGTTCCATCCCTTCAGAGTAAAACCATAACCTTACCATGGAATATAAGGACCTATGTGATCCACCCTTTCCCGATCCCTCTCTCTCTCTTTCTCTCTTCCCTACCAATCTCTCCTCCTACACATTTCCACAGCCATACTAACATCTGTGCTCTTTTCCATGCACAGAAAGGCATTTCTTGCCTCAAGGAATACATTTGCACTTGCTCTTGCCTCTTCCTAAAAAAATTCAATTAGGCTTCTGCTCAAATGTCACATCATGGGAGAGGCCTTTCTTGACTATCCTACGTCAAATAGTAGCAGCCCTTTATCACTTTCTAGCCTCAGTGCCCTGCTTCATTGTCTTCTACTCAAGACTACCACTATGTTTATTGACTATCTCTTCCCACTATGATGTAGGGTCTTGAAAGTAGGAACGTTATCTCTACTACTCCTGGAATATAGTAGGTGCTCAAATGCTTTTGTTTAATGAATGAATATTGTATCTTGAAATTTGGATAATAAAATAATTTTCTAAATAGAAACTTGAACCTCAGTTTATATTCTTTTTAGAAATCATATTCAAAGAAAGTGAAGATTAGAGGGAGAGGGGTTTAATTTTTTTTACTCAGTCATAATAAATGGAACAAACCATTTTTGAAGTGTACAAGAATATTTCAGGCTACATGATATATTTTCTTGTGGTTTGGCTTTGATGTTAAAAATAGTCGTGGGAAAAGAGAAGCTTTAAAAAGTCAAAATGATTCTCATATTCTTACATATTATGACTGAAACCCAGTCAAAAGAGCAGTGTGAGGAAAGTAAGATGCTCAAAGCTCTACAAAAACTTTTCAAACTCAACTGGTTGCATGAACAAAAGAGAGAGAGAACATAAATGAGTGAAATAGTACAATTAAAAAAACACCAGGATCTAGTGGGAATATGTCAAACTGGAGGCTTCATACTCAATTTAAAGATAGTATTCCATTTTTAAAAATAGTCTGTAAGTAAAAATAAATATCTGTTTAAACGTGTGTCAAAAGGCTGTCAGTTTGTGATCCCTATTGCAGGAAGAAAAATATCGGAAGAAATTACAGATGTCACAGAGTTACAATATTTCTTACTCAGTACGTAAGAACTCCTTCATTTGAAAATCAAGAGTGAATCTTTAAAAGGTTGAATGTAGATCGTTAGCTCCAGAAATCCAAATGCAGATGAGAATAGACTACTCTATGGCTAAACGAAAAGAACAACTTAAAATAACATTAATGCTTACCATTTGGGGAAATAAAAAGAAATGAGATCATAATTATTTCCACAATAATTCTGAAAATATCATCGTAACTAATTACTGTTCATTACTAATTTCTATCCTTGACTTATTCTGTGTCCATTTGGGGAAAAAAAGCATTTTATTAATTTTTCTTAAAACTAGTTTATATGCATAGATAACCAGCAGCATCTGGCTTTTCCACATTTAAAGACTGCTGCTCTGACCTTGATCTTTCCTATTCTGTTATAAATCACAGAGACATGGGCAGAGGAAAATGTGATTTTGGAATACCCAAAGACACACAACGTGTTCCAGCAGAGAGGAAGCAAGAATTCACTGAGATCTCTTACACGTATTTATCTAAAGATTTCTAACTCTGTCGATACACAGAGGCTCTGATCATAACTGCATCCATGTATGGAGTGTATTTTCAGTGCCAATTTGCTAATAAGCTACAATAAGCTAATATTTAATGTTCAACTTCACTTTCATATGCCAACAGAGCATTTCACATGCTGTAAATAACTGGAAATCCTAAGACCTGATTTGCAACACTCAGCCTATCCCATAATAAACTGATGTCT
The DNA here is from genome assembly GCF_001698545.2 of Rhinopithecus bieti. Lineage (NCBI taxonomy): Eukaryota > Metazoa > Chordata > Mammalia > Primates > Cercopithecidae > Rhinopithecus > Rhinopithecus bieti. The sequence goes on from NW_016827678.1 coordinate 3,361, forward strand.
CAGGGAGATACCATCATAAAGGTAAATCTTCCCATAAGAAATGAAATATAAATACAAAACTACTCTAAACCAAAATTTACTTCAGTTGAAGTTAGAGCTGAGTATTTATTGTTTCCTTTCAAAATATCAGCATAACATATCCATTTAAATGGAAACTTCCTTTGTTGTGTTTACATGTCAAATAAATGTTGTTCTTGTGCCAGATAATCCTGTAGCATGAAGGGCTTGTGTAACTTTGTGGAGAGTCTACCATAGCCTATTCTCTATTAGCTTCTCCAAATGAAGCATTTCTCAGTTCACACATCTAAAGCAATGAAGTACATAATGTAAATTATGCACAAGAGCATGCTGTTGGCAACCTCTGTTGCACATGTGCACCCACATATACACACACAGACACACATACATTCACTCATACCATAAACGGATAGCAAAGAAACATTTCAAATTAATTGATGTCCAGTAAAAACAGTCAATGTCAGGAAGAATATGATACCCTTGACTTATCTTTCAACTCTTAAGGTTTATATCTTGTAGGAAGTGTAGGTGATTCTCATTCACCTACTGTCCAGATACTTTTGTGGATTGACCTAGTATGCTAGATAATTACATTCATTTTATCTTACTGTTCTATGTTCATACTTTCCAAAGATTACAGTGCTGGCTTTCAAAAAGAGAATTAACATATTCTTTTTTATTTTGCTTTTTTATCTCTAAAAAGACATAGGAATAAATTTGTGTTTATGGTCAAAGACCAGGAAATAAAGTGTGGAAATATTCTATACCAATGATAAAGAGCTACAAAATGAAAGAGTGGGTTGGTGAGGGAGAGACGCAACGATGTTCAGTATTGTTTAATACGTAACTCATGGAGAGACAACCATCCTGTATGCATAAGACTGCAGAAGACCAAAAGCTTTGCTTAGTTTAGCAGTACCTCAAGGGCAGTTAGAGAGAGACATTATTTCCAACTGGTGTAATAAGAGGCCTCATGTGATCTCCTGGAAGCATCATCCCAGCCACCACATATTAAAGAGGGGTCAATGCTACTGCTGGCGTTTGGTCCCCAGGCCCCCTAACTCTGTACTTTCTTCACTCTCAATGATAAGTTAGCCATGAAAATGCAGTTGACATGGACTTGCTGATGAATTATTTCAGTGTTCTTTCATCTTTATTAGTTGGTATTTGTGAGCATTTTTTACATTTTAATTTTCTTTGAAGATGTATTTTATTTTCCTGACAGCATACATTCTGAATTGGGTGCTGAACTTATTAATGTCTTTCTCTCTCTCACTCTTTCTCTAGGGATTGGGGGAAATCTAATATTTGTGCTTGGCTACAGACTGTCATTTTAGAAACAAAGACACATTTATTTTCCAACAGGAAGGTAGAGGTAGCAGCTACACAAATAGAAAATAAGATCCAACAAAAGGAAGGAGGAGAAAAACTACTCATCACAGAGGCTAGTACAGATGCTACGAATGAGCATCAAACGTATTTCAAATGATACCCACAGTGGGCAAGAGAGGAATCAAGATAACAACATGGCTTTTGTTTCTAACAAAAGAAATTAATACCACCCTTTGGGAGACAAGATACTGCCTCACCTTTAGAGGGTGTGTCTCTATGGGCAGACAGGGAAGAACTGACTGCAGACCATGACTCGGGTGGAACTCCCAGGTCCTGAGAGAAGGAATAAACAGTGGATGTAGCATGATCTTAAGACAATAAAAAGGAAAAGCAGATCAAACTTGTAAATAAATTATGTGCCTTTTATTTGTGCTTTCCCAGGAAATAATCTTTCAAACTGTTTGCAGAGTTGGATAATTATAACAGTGTAAGCCGGAGAGACTGTACTAGAACCCAGGCTGAACCTATCAACCATCCAGTTTTCTTCACTCCAATCTCCCAAACACTAGAGAGTCTAGAAACTGAAAGTCAGTGCTTAGATCATGCCAGATGTTGAGATTATGTGAAAGTTTTAAAAGATCTCAAAACTTAAAGACTGAAAATGATCTCATAAAATAAATAACGGTAGAATTTAAAGATAAACATTATATTATGAAAGTAGTTTATGCAACTCCTTTCTGTTAGAAAAAAACCTAACAGAATATTTGCAAGTAGTAATCCACACCAAGAAAAAGAGAATCAATTATTTTGAAGTATAAATGTTGCAAACATTGGGGATGATAGAGAGGGGACGAATCTCTTCATAGAACACTGCATATTCTTGATAATGGTTAGCAGATATTCCAAAGCTAACAGTGCTGATTTCCATTAGAAAAAGTAAGAAAATTAATCACTGAACTGGGAAACAAAGATCAAGGATTCCAAGTAACAATGGGGTCAAATACATCATTTGTTGTGATTGCAGACTAGTGCAGTAGGGATACAAACAATATGGAGCTGAAATAATAAGGGAATTTTTATTTATCTAAAGACAGTTTGGGAATATAAGACAAAAGAGAAATTAGTAAGAGTTATAAAATAAATGAGAAATTATGCTAGTATAACTAAGTTACAAAATTAGGTTAGGTGTGTTCTGAAAATTTTCTTCCTTTTATCTACTTTCTATAATGATAAAGCATAGAAGAAAACAATATTGTTTTTGAGACTATCTCATAGAAGAGCCTAGAGTGTGCAAGGAACCGTTTTTTCCTAGGAGAATGTTTTATTTATGAGAATAAATTAGGAAGCTAAATGAACAAACAAACAAACAAAAACAAACCATGAATTAAACCAAATGCAGTTTAAAAATTATTTTAAAATGGGTGTACATTTCGAGGATATCTCCAGAAATACGGTGCCATTATTCTAAGCATTAGGGCAGAAGTCGGATTTTGGTAGCGTTTAATGATTTTGTGGCCAAGGGCTCTGAAATCCTACATTTTGCTCTGCCAGTCATCCCTGCTGCCTACAGAGTTTCCTTGGGATACATATGAAAAGAACCAATAAATGGCAAATAAGAGCCAAAACTAAGATCCTTCTTTAAACTCGCCTTCAGTACAAAATGTGGTAAGGATGAATGACAGCAACCTATACAGCGAGTCTCATGACCAATCAAGTCTTTAACCTTTTGAAACTAAATTTTGGTCTTTTCTATACCGCAGTGTCCAGCACACTCAGGGAAGTGAAGATAAAGAGATAGAGAAAGAGAGAAAAGAAAAAAAAAAAAACAGAGGAAGACGAGAAGACATAAGGAAAAACACCTCTTGGATGCCACTTATACTGCTGGATTCCTGGAAGAGAAACAGTCAAATAAATATTACAAAGTATGGGATCAGTCCTTTAAAAACACACTGACCTGATCACCTATAGACTAGCTCTAGCCTCATCATGCTTCTGCCTCTGACTAAACAATTTTATATCCCCTTTTCTTTGGGAAGAATAAGGAGTAGACGATGAGAGAGCCAAGTAGAGCGATAGATGCTCATGTAGAACTTTGTCCATTTTCTCAATTATGTAGTTATCCTTCTTAAAATAAACACAGAATCAATAGATGTGCAGAATCAACAAGTTACCCAACTGCATGCTCCCCTGGAAATATCCTAGAGACTCAGCAACATGAAAATTTAACTCAATTCATACTCCCCACAACTTGTAGGCATCAATTGGAGAAAGTGTTTGACAGTGCATTCTTGCATGTGTACTCTTATGCACACGTGTACACATTTGTATAAGTATTTTGTTGCAATAGAGGAGAATTTAAGTGGTTTGTTTCCATGCATATATGTGAAGGTATTATAAAATCTAATATCTTGTGATCATTTTATTTACAAAAGGGGCTTACCTAATACGGAATCTAAGGGTTCAGAGGTTGTAAAATGACCTGTTAGAGTCATAGGAGGCCTGATGTCTCACTGATCTCTTCAACAAATATCTCTCCAATCTGTTGTAGGCATTAAGCATACAAGGTTGAGGAGAGCAAGGAAGAGATGACTTCTGAGATTTTAATGGTGGCAGTGTGGAAAATAAATAACTAATAAACAAGATTAAATCATACATTTTTGTGAAAATAAACCAAACAATACATAAGAGAGTAACTGGTTAAGAAACTTTATATAAGCAAAAGATGGGCTATCTCACCAAGGAGGTGATGTTGGAGGCAACCTTGCAAATAACTAGGAACAACTATGCCCCTGGAATACCATGGAGAAGAACATTCCAGGCCCAGCCCTGGAGGGAGCACGTGCTCATTCAAATAAGTCGTCTGTGTGGTTTGGACAGAAGAAAAATAAACAGGTTTAGACTCTATTTCTGAAACAGGGCTATCATGATTGCATAAAATATATGAAAACAGCTCACTCTGGTTTTGAAATAACTTTATGACATTTATGCCATAATGCCATTTGCAAGTATCCATCTTGCTAAAATTGATGAGATGTAAAAAACCAAAAAAGTAAACATGTATAGTATAGAATTAAAAATTTACATAACTGTGGGAATGGCATCTGTGGTTTAAAAACAGTTGTTATGTAAGCCACCAAGAAATCTTTATTTACTGACATAAACTTAAATTAGACCGAAATGAAAAATTCCAATATATACCTTTCCACTAGCTAGTCAAATTATTATAAAAAGTGAAGTATTGCATGTATACTTTAATGTTTCATATTATATGAATATAATCTCTATGATTAAATATGTTGTCATTATGTGTGTGTGCATATATGTGTGTGTGTATATATATACACATCCTGTTGGATAAGGATGGGAAGTTTTAAGAGCTGCATAAGAGAATTATTTATTTGCTGGTCAGTTTTTCCCCTTTAAAAAGGATTCATACAATCAGAACAACTTCTCTCTCCAATATGTTCTGCAGATAAAGACTCAAATAGTCCCTTATTGTCTAGTAAATGGGTCAAGTATATTAGGAAGAAAATGTTTCATTTTAGTTGCTTCTCGAATGGACCAATTTGTGAATGAATAAATCATGTGAGATTAGGGAGAGATAGCAACCTTGAAATGATTTTTTTCTGGGATTTATTTTGCTTAATTGGGTGTGAAATTCATGTTTTCCAGAATTTTGGACACTTTTGTCTCCCGAATAGTTTCTTCTGTGCCAACTAAATACTACTATTTACCTTTAGACACATATGCTTTGTCTAGTGTCATTTAACAAGGTAGTAAAAGGTGTAGATTTTATTTGTTTAAACAAGCCATGTCTTGCTTGCCTTCAAGTCTGATCCCTCCGTAGAGATTGTTCTCTTTACTTCCTCCTTCCTCTTTTTTCTGTCTGACCCAGTTTAACCGCTATGTCTCACTTATTGAGTACTTCGTCTAGAAGGAGTTTTATAACCTCACATACTGGATAAGACACCTTGTCTATCTACTCTACAGTGTCTTTTTACCTCTAAAACTATATCTATCACACATTTCTTTTTTTGTAATTACTTAACCATCTGTATCTTCATCTAGTCTACAATTTCTATGTGGATACAAACTCCATCTTTCTGTCCATTTCTGTATTCCCAGCAAGAACCACAATCCTCAGCAGGTAGCAGGTGCCTAAATATTTGATAAATAAATCTGCTTCAATAAAGCAATGAATGAAAGCATCCAGTTCTGTAAGGTCTTTTATATTACTATTATTTGGGGGGTGATATTCTTTCTCTACATAATTTACTACACTTTTCTTGTTATTTTAACATTATCAAGTCTCCCTAAGAACATCAACCAAACAGGTCTGATACTGCTTGTTAACATGTGCTCCACCTAAGCTTAGGTGACTACACTGATTTGACAGCTGATACATTCATTATACAACACCAAAGTGGCCAAGAGTTGGTCCAAACCAATGACAAAACACAACTCTTTTTCTTCCATTTCCAATATTACTTTAATGTTTAGCAGTGTAAACAAAGTTTTGTTAACTATTAAATTTATGATGATTTTAGCAGTTTTTAGTCTATGATAAGATGTGATGCTAAAAATATCAATCCAAGTTAAGTAATAATGCTCTATTGTGTTAAGATGTTCTAAATTTTTGACCTAACCTCAATTATTTGTTTCAATTTTAATAAATACTTAGTGTGAATTTGTTATGTACTAGTTAGTGAGCAATAGTCTAAAGAATAAAAAATAGCAAGCAACACAGATGTGGCTCTGGCCTTGTGAATGTTATAGTTTAGGGTACTTTATGGAGAAAGGTGTGTGTATAAATGTGGTGTCAAGGGGGGACACTAGTGGCAAGTGGGAAATGATGGAGTATTCTCTGATAACCTAACCTATTTTGTTTCTGCCAACATGTCATCAAATTATCTTTTGCTTTCAAAACTTTCTTTTAATTGTATCATAAATAAACAAGCTAAAATGCCTGTCAAAGACAATAAGCTGCCTTAGTCAATACCTCAGGTCAGGCCAAGTTCTGTTTAGGCAGGAGCTACATTTTGAAACAGCTTTGGAAAAGTTGACTTCATTAACATTTAGAGCTCACAAATCTATAATCAATTTATGTATTGTTACTCATAGTGTATTAGAAAAGACTTGGGTAAAATATTTGTACTCAAACCATTTGTACCATCTTTTAGTATGATTCTGCCCACAAATTATCCTGAAAATTGTACTTCAGCTTGCCGTTGACAGGAATCCTAATTACGAAGTAGTAGTAAAAAAAGTAATAGAGACCCTCGCTACTAGGTTTTTGAGGCTCCAAACTGACTAGCCTATATCCCCCATCCTGCAATAGGATTTGTACAACCTATCAAAAAATTCTCTCTGTTTACCCTAAGCACAAAGGATAGATGAACTATGCTCCAATTCAGTACACTTTATCATCAAGAACGTTTGCAAGGTCCTTCTCTTGTTTTTATTTTTCTTCTTTACTAATCTCTCATCTCGGCTATATGATTCAGAGATGTCCTGAAAGAATATCTAAATAAAACATTTAATAGGATTTTGTGTGTACGTTTTGCTAATTTACATAAGCAAGATTGTGTTTATAGATCTCATAGCTTTCTATTTTTTCACCTGTGAAAGATCTAACCATGTTGCTGAAATTTTTGCTAATAACTACTACAAAATATTCTGTACATCCTCTCTATGTACATCCTCCATATGTCATGTATTTCTTGTTTGCATTGTGCTCCTCACTCTCACAAACTACACTGGGATCAATATCCTTGTGCATGTCATGTCTCCTCATTGACTTGGGCATTAGTTTGCGCAGGAGTGAAATGTTCTCACAAAGGATATGTGAATATTGAAATTACTAAGAGCTTCCAGATTGCTTTCTGGAATCACTGTGCAAATTTACACTCCCATCAGCAGCACGTGCCAGTTATTTCTCCACTTTTGTGTTAACATTTGATATCATCTAATTAGTAATATTGAGTTTATAAAAATATATCTCATGGTCACATCAGGTTGGAATTAAATTAACAAAGAATGAATAAAACCTTTAAAGAGAACATTTTCAAGCTTAAATAAAGGATATTAAAATGAAGGATGGGCAAAGAACTCATGCCTATAATCCCAACACTTTTGGAAGTCAAGGCAGGAGGATCACTGGAGCCCAGGAATTTGAGGTCAGCTTAGACAACATGGCAAGACCCCATCTCTACAAAATATACAAAAATTAGACTGGCATGGGGGCAGGTGCCTGCAGTCCCAGCTACTTGGGAGGCTGAGGTGGGAGCATCACCTGAGCCCGGGAGGGCAAGGTTACAGCAAGCCATGATTGTGCCACTGCACTCCAGCCTGAGTGACAAAATAAGACCCTATCTCAAAAGAAAAAAAAATTAAAATGATCCAAAGAATGGGGAAACATACCATATCCATATATGGGATAAATTAAATTAACATTGTAAATAAATATAGCAAATATTAATAGCTTTGTTATCATATTTTATATTAATTTGATATTGAGTAATTCATGAATGTACTAATTATATAATTTAAATGCAAAATTCATCCAGATTTTCTGAGAAATAAAAAATGTGTCCTAAAATTAATATGGAAGAGTTAAGGGTTTGAAAAAAAAATAATTTTGGTTTCAGAAAGAGCAACAGAAGGGATGAGTCATGGCATTCAGATAAAAATAAGATGTTATTGGCTAATAGTCCTATAATCATAGCAGATAAGAATATATGACCAAGGCAATCTTGCGAAACAAAGAAGAAAAATGACTGATTGTAACGCATAGTGTCGAGAAAACTCTTTAATTATACAGGGAACAATAGAACCGAGTCTCATTTTATACTATTTGCAAAAGCACACTTCAGGAGGATTGATCGCCTGAATGAGAAAGGAAAACAAATAAAAGAAAATATTTGACAACATCTGTGAGACTAGCACTGGAGAAAGGGCTTCTTAACAGAAATCATATGTTAAAAAGTTAATGGATTTGATTATATTAAAATCAATGATTTCTGTTAAAACTAAAGGTACCGTGTTAACATAGAAAATGGAATAAAAAAGATATTTACACATCTAAAACTAAAAAAGGTTTAATATCAATGAACATTAGATACCATCATATGAAATTTTTTTCAGACAAGAATAGAAATCACATTTGGTTTGACCTAACCCAAGGAACTCTTTCACAGCATAAGTAAAGCAGGGAAACAACAGGGAAATGATAAAAAGGAGGAAGTAGGGCAGAAAAGAAAAACCTCAAATGAGCAGCAAATATAAACCAGTACTTAAGATCATTAAATTCACTAGCACTGAGAACAAAATACAAACAATAGTATACTAGCATGCAAATTTCAACATATAAATCGATCAGTCATTTAATCATGCATTAACCTTAAAACTGTGAATAAGAAAATAATCTTCTACATGGATATACGGGAATTGTAAACAGACACTCAACTAGGTTCAAGTCAATACTTTTCATCAAAGGCATATAACTGGCATGTGTACATATGTTTTCAAGTCACAACAACGGTGACAGTAAATTGTGAATAGAGGGTGAGTACCATGGAGAACATAATTATTGATTAGAAGAAGGAACCAAGGAGCTCAAGTCCCAGGTCTTCCACTTGCAGGACTTGAACAAAGTTACTAAATCTGCTAGTCTAAATCTCACTGGCCTCCTCTATAAATCTACAACAATTATGGTACATACCTTACAGTGTTGTTGTGAGAATTAAATGATAGAATATATAAACAAGGCTTCACCAAAAGCCTGGTATAAAATGTAGGCTTTGTAAATGTTACCTGTAGTAGCGGGTTTGATGTCTTTGGGAATGTATTTTTTGTTAAAATTTTCAATATTTTTATTTCTAATTGCAATGGTTTTTAGATTACATTATACATTTGATATTACTGTATTCTAGAGGAAAATTCTAGTCAGAATAGGTTAGCAATATATCCATATAGAATGCACACAACATTTGTCTTAAACTAGATATGTATCTAAGTTTACCATAAGTATCATTGTCAAAGTAAGATACATTTCAAATTATTTATCATAAAAGTTCCTTTGAATGCTCCTGGAGGCTAAAAGGAGGACCTGGCAGAAGCAAAATGTCAGCCATTAAATGTAAATCAATATTCCTGGAACTCTGAATTTAAAATCTGACAGAAAGCGAGCTTCAAGTGTTAGATATGAAGAAAGGAAGTAAGGTAATCAAGATAATGGAAAAAAGAAAAAATGCATGTAAACCATAAACAGAAAGACAAATAGTTTAAAGCACTGGTTATCTTCATACTCTTATATGAACTGGTTATCTTCAAAACAGTTCATCTGTTTCCAAGATATTCTGCTATCCCAAGAATAAAAACAGGACACCATTAATAATTGTTATTCTGGATCAGACATGCATACATTATCTCATTTGGTCCTCAGAATACAGTAGGTAGTAAAGTACATATTTTTCATCCCTACTAATAGATAAGGTGAAGCACAGAGTATGACATACCTAAAAAGTGATGTTCCATGAGTTGAGCCCAATAGGTGTGACTCCAAAGTCTATGATGCAGTCTCCCTGCCTCTCCAGAAAAAAACAGAACTTAAAGGGGAAGCAGATCAGCCTTCAATGTTCATTCTTTATTTATTCATTTTTTATTTTTTTATACTTTAAGTTCTAGGGTAGATGTGCATAGCATGCAGGTTTGTTAAATATGTATACTTGTGCCATGTTGGTGTGCTGCACCCATCAACTCGTCAGCACCCATCAATTCGTCATTTATATCAGGTATAACTCCCAATGCAATCCCTTCCCCCTCCCCCCTCCCCATGACAGGCCCCGATGTGTGATGTTCCCCTTCCCGAGTCCAAGTGATCTCATTGTTCAGTTCCCACCTATGAGTGAGAACATGCGGTGTTTGGTTTTCTCTTCTTGTGATAGTTTGCTAAGAATGATGGTTTCCAGCTGCATCCATGTCCCTACAAAGG
>NW_016827678.1:16618-34930 GCF_001698545.2 Rhinopithecus bieti
CAGCGGCTTTGTTTACCTACTTAAGCCTCAGCAATGGCGGGCGCCCCTCCCCCAGCCTCGCTGCTGCCGTTTCGGTTAGATCGCAGACTGCTGTGTTAGCAATGAGGGAGGCTCCGTGGGTGTGGGACCCTCCCGGCCAGGTGCGGGATATATTCTCCTGGTGTGCCAGTTTGCTTAAAGCGCAATATTGGTGTGGGCGTTACCCGATTCTCCAGGTGTTGTGTGTCTCAGTTCCCCTGGCTAGGAAAAGGGATTCCCTTCCCCCTTGAGCTTCCCAGGTGAGGTGATGCCTCGCCCTGCTTCAGCTCTCGCTGGTCGGGCTGCAGCAGCTGACCAGCACCGATTGTCCCGCACTCCCCAGTGAGATGACCCCAGTACCTCAGTCAAAAATGCAGAAATCACCGGTCTTCTGTGTCACTTGCGCTGGGAGTTGGAGACTGGAGCTGTTCCTATTCGCCCATCTTGCTCCGCCCCCTCAATGTTCATTCTTGAGGCTACTAAGATTTTGATTCACAAAGGACTATTGTTTCATTCATAAGAACATTACTAAACAACTTCCTAGAGGTGCTATCTTGGCAAACACTTTGAGGGGAATACACTACTCACCAAGGGAGACAAAACTATTAAGAATAGAAACAAAATCAGTGACCTCTATAATGTTTACTCCCAGTGCAGACAACTTTTGGTAATTATATCTGTTTGAGGAAAAATCTTGTTTTGCTAGTAAAAATATTCTTCTAATAAAATATCTAAAATATATGCAGAATGTTGAGATTTTAAGTGAACCTTTTGAAATATAATTTGAGACATTAATTTTAATTAGTTGGATACATATTTAAGTAGTTCATACTGGTTAATATCCAGTCAAGCAGTATTTCCAACTGGGCAAGAATCTGAAATTATTTAACTTCTGTTAATACTAGTTAAGACATTTGTTTTTGTTCATTCAAATATACCAGATTGGATACTGAGACTCGTTAGCTGTGCTTGCAAAAAGCTATGTGTGTACAGGCACACTGTTATTTGCCTGTAAACATAGTCTCCCCTTAGATTTACTTTGCTATATGATCTGTAAAAAAAAGAGGTAAACCATCATTCTCAGCAAACTAACACAGGAACAGAAAACCAAACACCACATGTTCTCACTCATAAGTGGGAGTTAAACAGTGAGAACACGTGGACACAGGGAGGGGAATATCACACACTGGGGCCTGTCAGGGGGTCGGGGAATAGGGGAGGGATAGCATTAGGAGAAATACCTAATGTAGATGACGGGTTGATGGGTACAGCAAACCACCATGGCACGTGTATACCTATGTAACAAACTTGCACGTTCTGCACATGTACCCCAGAGCTTAAAGTGTGTGTGTGTGTGCACATGTATGTGTATGTATGTGTGTGTGTGTGTGTGTATATATATATATATATATATATATATATATATATATATGGAAAGAAGCAAAGCTAATAGGTTTGCTTGTGTGGATGTGCTAGTCTAATCTGGCAAACACTACCTGGACAGCAAGGTCTACACAACTTCTTACCATTTTTAGAAGCCATTTTTGCCTAGGGGCAAAGCTATAGTTGTAGCTTGATCTCTCCCTGGGCCTGGGGGGAGTAGGAAGCAGGACAGAAGAGGATTGGGGAATTTGGGTTATGTTTTCCCAGAGAATATGAAGCTACAAACAGATTCAAACTCTCCTAACCAACACTAGATTGTTGGGGCCATCAGAACATTAGGTGAGAAATATAGACCCAAATGAAATATTATCTGGCCAATTTATTTCTTCATTAAATATGGAACGTACTTATGTGTGGAATAAGCTTTCTAGAATATAGTAATAATAAATTGGATTGGTAAGAGATTCCTTAATTTTCAACCAACCTGGAATTGTTTCTTCTATCTAAACCATCAACTGAATGTAGTTTTCGTGGTCACGGTTAATAAGCTCTAGCTTATTTGTTTCTATAACATCAGTGCCCATATCTCCCACTGCACATGAATTTCTATATCTGTCAGCCACCACCAGGTAATTTGACAATTCAGTGTTGGAAATACAAAGGTGAGCAAGATGGTTGTAGTTCCTGCCTTCCTGTAGAATATATTCTAGTGGGTAATACCTGTAAGTAACAAAAATGAAAAAAAGAGACAACAAAATAAAATAACATAAAAATACCATGTATAATAATATAATAAGAAAAGCAAGAAGAGAACTCATTTAGATATGGTGATAAGAAAAGATCTTTCAGTAGAGCTAACATTTTTCATGCTGAGAACTAAAGGCTGAGAAGGAAATCATCATTTAAAGAATCTGAGAATGACCATTTCAGGCAGAAAGCAACATATGCCATAGCCCTGTGGTATGATAGCTTTCACTAGGTTGTAGGAACAGAAAGAACACCCAGGTGGCAGAAGAATAGTGAGGGACAGGAGGAATGGATCCAAATAAACTTGCAGAGATGGGTAGGACCAGACCATGGAGGTCTTTGCAGGCCATACTTGGAGATTTCATTCTAAATGCAATGAGAAGTAATTGACATAATTTAAGTGGGAAGAAAACACTATTCTGATTTGAGGATTAAGAGAATCACTAACTGAGCTGTTGAATGCAGATTGTTAAGAGAACACTTAAGAGGTTATTTCACAATTCAAGTGAGCAATGAGGGTAACCAAGACTCGTGTGCCTTATGTTCCTTGGGAACTTAGTAAGTGATAATAGGAAAAATGAATGAATTGCAGTGCTATCTAATGAACAAGACTAATTTAACAATCAAGTTTCTAGGACCAGGTGCTTTGAAAGATGCAATTCAACAGTAGGAAGCAAAGTTGAGACTAAACTCTATTGGTTTAGTGGAAGCTTAAATATTTGAGAGAACGAGATCTAAATGATTTAAGAAAAATCAATAATTAATAAGTTTTGCATAAGTATCGATAATTACTACTTATTACTGTGGAATTCTTTGTGTCAGAGTAATTATTTGAGTTTGCTACTAATGATTAACATCTTATTTGCAAGACGTATTAAATACTATACAGATTTATTGGCCTGGGCGCGGTGGCTCACACCTGTAATCCCAGAATTTTGGGAGGCCGAGGCGAGTGGATCACGAGGTCAGGAGTTCAAGGCCAGCCTGGCCATCTCTACTAAAAATACAAATAATTAGGTGGGTGTGGTGTCGTGCACCTGTAATCCCAGCTACTGCAGAGGCTGAGACAGGAGAATCACTTAAACCCGGTAGGCAGAGGCTGCAGTAAGCCAACATAGTGCCACTGCACTTCAGCCTGGGCGATAGAGAAAGACTCTGTCTGGGGGAAAAAAAAAGATTTATGACTGTGTCTGAACCTATTCTGACTGCACAGGACCAGTTAACATATAGTGAAAGACCTAAATGGAACTCAGCAAGGCCTTTTTTTCTATAGTATCTCATTTAATTATCACACAAGGACTGTGAAGTATATATAATCATATTCATTTTAAAGACAAGGAAATAGATATTCAAAAGCCTCAAGTATGTTGTCGCATGAATGATGGAGTATGAATTCTATTCCAAGTTTGCCTGAATAGAAAGACTACCTTATTCCCACCACATACTGACTCTTCATTCCAGTATGTTACAAATTGGGAGACATGTCCGAGAATAAATTAAGCTTCTAAACTTGTGTGGCATAGATTTACTTGAATCCTTGCATAATTTGCCAATTTATATAAATGAGTCTATTAACTTCCTAAGGCTTCATTACCATCCAATCTAGTCAGCCTTATCTCTATCTAAGGGAGATGACGCCACAAAAATATCCACAAAATTCACTCAGAGTCAATGAACTAAGTTAACATATTTCACACTTAATGAAACACAGCATATTAGAATACTTGAATAAGTTTCATGTCCATAAAATGCATCTTCTTTAAGGAACATCTTGAAATGTTAAGTAAATTCTCATTAAATAACTATAAATAAGGAGAGAGAGTCATTGTCAATACATTTATATCTTTTCCTGGAATTCAGAATCTTTTTAAATCTTCTTTAAAGCCCTCCATTCTAAAAAATTAATATGGTCTCAATTCCTCTAGCACACATAGGTATTTCATTTTCAATCTTTATAGTATGGCAGAAAACAAGCAAGTATGCAGCAAGTATATAAAATCTATCAAATCACTTTCCCAGAAGTGACAAATTTCCTCGCTATTTTTATATGATTAGTTTGGCCTACTTGATAATTAATTTCATATTCTACCATATCTGTCCTTCATTATGTACTTGAAAAATAATTGAAATTATCAGATGTTACATTTTCTGTTCAACTTTCAGAGTTCCTGAAAAAAGAAACATTTATAAGTAAAAAAGTTTAAGATCTAAGTCTGCAAGAAGGTTTGGTGGAGTGAACTTCAGAGGAAATTTGTGGTTATATTTAAGTATGTTTTAATTCACCAAAATGAAACAAAAACTTCATCTTTAATAAATAAAATATCAATAACAATACACATATTAATATCATATTACTTATTTGCATTCTCTGCATCTGCACCTAATCAACCAATGCCCAAAATAATAAAACTGTCCTAATGGAACCCACCTTCAAAATATCTCTTCAGATCACTAATGAACATTTACCTTGAGAAAATTCTACCATGCCTACTCGTGAGTTTAATTTTCCAACTCTTGAAGATAATAATTTCATAACTTTTCTCCAAAAATCTTCTGACACATCCAGCTGATGATCGTTCCTCAAAAGAAGAAAAACAATTGTAATCAGATGAGGGCCAACTCTTCTTCCCAGCAACAAAACCACACACCTGGATAATGGGTATTTTGGAGCTTATTTCCAGTTTCTATCTCTTTGCTTACTAGAAATGTTAAAGATCTTGTTAACACTTCAACAAGACAGGTATTGGAAATATATGTACAAGAGATTTTTAAAATTGATTTTCCACCAAATATTCAACAGTTTTGCAATTTGATGACTCCAAATTGGTTCTCCGTGATTCTGATTATCCAAAAGATGCAATTATCAATGCTAAAAATAACAAGACTTTCTGCAAACTTAATTGAACATATTTAGCTCAATATGGCTGAGTCCAGATGATGAGGCATTTAAGAAATATGGTTATATATAACCTAGTTACCTCCTGTGATAACCTGCCTGAGCATAATGAATCATTTATTCTGGTACCCTTACAGTAGCAATTTGATGACAATGGAAATCTTTAATCTATTGCTCCTACCAGTTTTTCACTATCTCTTCCCACCATTCAAGCCCTCAATTCCCATTTTACCAAAGAAATTTTAAGGTAAGCATTATAACTCTTCATTGCAAAAAGTTTAACTTATTTGCCCCTTCTTTCCTCCTGTTCCACTTTCTTGGCAATATTTCATCAATAACAAACTGTTTGCATTCTCTACACCTACACGCAATCAAACAAGCCCAAAATAACAGAACCTTGCCAATGGCACCCATTTTCAAAATATCCAAATCACGGATGAACATTTATATTGAGAAAATTGTACCATGCCTTCTAGTAAGTTTAACTTTCCATCCCTTGAAGATGATAATTTCATAACTTTTCTCCAAAAACCTTCCAACACATGCAGCTGATGATCATTCTTCTTAAGAAGAAAAACAACTGCAATCAGATGAGACCCAAGTCTTCCTCCCAACAACAAAACCATCCAGCTGGATGCATCTTTACCCACATTATTTTTTGTCTTGTTAGAGTTAATAAGAATCCCAAATCCTTCCTAAGTCACCTTCTTCACTTGAAATCTAGATCTCATCCTCTTTCTTCCTTTCCCTCTTCTGAATCAAGCCCATTGATATTCAAACATGTCTTCATATTGTCTATTAAAAAAAAAAACAAAAAAAACCCACCCTTTTTTTCTATGTTCTCTCCAATTACTGTCCTATTTGTCTGTTGTGTGGTAAATGGAAAATTTTATCACCATTTAAAATTTGCAATCTCTAAATTCTGGTGCTGTGGAACAATATTTCTATTGCTATTTGATTCTAATCTACACTGTACTTTTAGAGAGTCATAATTCACTTTCACATATTAAAGGCTCTATAAAATCTTGCAGCTAAGAAATTTGTTTAATTTTGTTTTACCCAGCACTTTCTTTTTCAATTAATTTGAGCATTTACAGCTTTTCCTATTAAAATCTACAGAGCAGAGAAAATATTCTGGAAAGTACTTATCTAAGTGTTTTTGCAGTGTGTGTGTGTAGAAATTTTAGCTTAAAATGTAGCTTAAAATGATGCTCAAATTGGTTAAAAATGCTATGTGGATAAAAGATATTAAAATCTTACAAATGTTAACATTTAGCTTAATTTTTACCTCTTTGTTCACACGAGGATTTTTTAACCATTTCAACAAGCGTTATTTTAAACTACAATTATTGTAGACACTGTAGGATAATTCAAATGCTGACGGCAGGGAAGAATAGTAGCACCAAGGAAATGCAGTGGTAGTTCCAGATCCAACATTCATTACAATTTCTCTCCTTTATTATAACTTTCTTAGATTACATAGTCTTTCAAGTCCATTTTAATTTCTAATCTATGCCTGTGCCCATAATCATTTTTACAGTGCTCTAGAATGAAAACATTTTGAGGAAAGATATTATCAAGAAGATGGGAAGGTCATACGTTAATCTTTAGGAATTTGGTGGTAAACTTTCATAATCTTACCAACAAGTACACATTAAGTCTGTTTTTAAAACGTCTTCTAACTCCTCGTGTGTTAGGTGGTGTAATAAAGGTAAAGAGAAGAGTTGTAACTGACCACAATAAATTTTACATCTAATACTAATATGTGGGGAAAAAAAGATCAGACCATCTTAAAGAAAATTTCTGGCGGGCCCGGTGGCTCAGCTGTAATCCCAGCACTTTGGGAGGCGAACGGGCGGATCACGAGGTCAGGAGATCGAGTACCATCCTGGGCTAACACGGTGAAAACCCGTCTCACTAAAAATACAAAAAAAAAAAAAAAAAAAAAAAAACTACCGGGCGAGGTGGCGGGCGCCTGTACCCAGCTACTCGCGGAGGACTGAGGCAGGAAGAATGGCTTAAACCCGGAGGCGGAGCTGCAGTGAGCTGAGATCCGGCACGTGCACTCAGCCTGGGGACAGAGCGACGACTCCGTCTCAAAAAAAAAAACAAAAAAAAAAAGAAAAGAAAATTTCAGAAAACATAAAGCTAGGCACAATTCTCATTCTCGAGTTAAAAATGTAAAAGACCAAGTTTCTGGAAGTCTGGGGATCATAATGCAACAGAAAGCATAATGATGTTCAAAAATCAATAGAAGGATGCCAATGCATATATATTTAAAATGGGAAGAATATGGATGCACGAACTTTGCACATACATGCAATGTGGGCTTTGGCCAATATGTAAGTTTTGTTATTTTAAAATCTATTTTCTCTCTTCCAGGACTCCTGCAAAGCTTGCACTTAGTTGTTTTTCCTTTTAACAACACACAGCTGAATTGTATTACTTAGATATTAAGGAAAGCAATATCTCAAATATAGCCAATTGGGAGAATTTTCCCTTAAGAATGACTGAAAATAAGAAGCATATTCTCTTTTTCATTTTGCCATATGTACTGCTTTAATGGATGTAACTGTAGTTCATTCATTTCACTGCTAATGACACTCAATTGTGTGACTATATCACAATCAATGTATCCATTCTACCATAGATGATCATTCTGTATTCTCCAGTTTTTACTCCTATAAACAATTTTCCTAGGATCCACATCTTGGTTATACACTTAGAAATATAATTGCTTGGTAGTAGGTATGTTTATCTTTGTTATTATTAGAATGACAAATAGTTTTTTATATAAAAAGGCAAATTACATTCCAGCAATAGTATACAAAAGTTTCCATTGCTCTACTATCTTACCATCAGTTGGGACTGTGAGCCAATCTGGTAGATATAAAATGTTATTTTACTGTGACTTTAATTTGAATTTTCATTATTATCATGGTTAAACACTTCTGTATGTTCATTTGAATTCATTTGTTTCTGTGTGTTCATTTGTTGGTTATGTCCCCACCCAAAAATCTCATCTTGAATTATAATTCAAGATCTCTCCCACCTGTCAAGGGAGAGACCAGGTGGAGGTAATTCAATCATAGGGGTGGTTTCCTCCATTCTGTTCTCGTGATAGTGAGTGAGTTCTCACAAGATCTGATGGTTTGCAAAGTGCCTGGTAGGTCCTCCTGAATTCAGTCTCCTTCCTGCTGCCTTGACGTGTCTTGCTTCCCCTATGCCTTCTGCCATGATTGTAAGTTTTCCAAGGCCTCCTCAGCCATGCAAAACTGTGACAATTAAGCGTCTTTCCTTTATAAATTACCCAGTCTTGGGCAGTTCTTTATAGCAGTGTGAAAATGGACTTATACACTATTTTTTTGTGAATAACTTTCTATTTTCCATTTTATTGGATTATCTTTTCTTATTGATTTTAAAATACTTTATTCTAGAAAACAAATCCTTTAGCTTATATATGTTCCAAATATATTCTGCTGATCTGAGCCTCATTGCCTTCTTCTCTGAAGATCTTTTGACCTAAAAAATGTTTTTAATTTTAATCTTTTATGTCCTGCTAAATAAATAATTCCCTATTCTGAGGGCATAATGATGTTAATTCATACTAACTTATATGTTTTAAAAACTCTTTTCCTTTTAGTCTTCAATCTACCTGATGGTATGATATAGGAGGCCAATTTTTCCTATATATATTCCTATATATTTTCTCCTATATATATTTCTAATTATTGCAACATGATTTATTGAACTCTTTTTACCCACTAGTTTTCAATACATTTCATTTTGTTTTCTAAGACAAAATGAGAACCTTTCTATGTATACTTTACCAATCTTTTTTTAAAGAGTGATCTATCCCAGAAACTTTTCATGTAAGTTTATTGAAACCAGCTTTATTGTGTTAAGTGCTAATAGACATTTCTTAAATGTCTATGCCACATAGTGAATGAAATTGCCATAATTCAAGTAATCCTCTATTGATACATAAATGATTTTTTAATTCTTTGCTATTAAATATGTTGCTACAGCAAACATTCTAACATACTTATTTTTATACCTTTTAATTTTGTTTCTATAGGAGGCATTGTAAGAAGTGAAAATCTTTGATAAAAGGAGTGCTTATTTGTAATGTCAATATATTTTTGAATCCTCTCAGATCCACTAGCAGTGAGTTTTCATACCTGCTATGGTTTGGCTCTGTGTTCCCACCCAAATCTCATCTTGAATTGTACTCAGGGAACCTGTGGGAGATAACTGAATCATGGGGGTGGTTTCAGTACCCCCACACTGTTCTTGTAGGGAATGAGTCTGAGAGCTGATGGTTTTATAAGGGGTTTCTGCTTTCACTTCTCCCTCATTCTGTCTTGCCACTGCCATGTAAGAACTGCTTTTCACCTTCTGCCATGGTTGTGAGGCCTACCCAGCCACATGGAATTGTGAGTCCATTGAATCTATTTTTCTTCCCAGTTGTGACAGTTAATACTGAGTGTCATCTTGATTAGATTGAAGGTTACAAAGTATGGATCCTGGGTGTGTCTGTGAGGGTGTTGCTGAAGGACATTAACATTTGAGTCAGTGCCCTGGGAAAGGCAGAGCGTCCTTAATCTGGGTGGGCACAAGCTAATCTGCTGCCAGCACAGCTAGAATCTAAGCAGGCAGAAAAATGTGAAGAGACAGTCTAGCCTAGTCTCCCAGCCTACATCTTTCTCCCATGCTGGATGCTTCTCAAACATAGGACTCCATGTTCTTTAGTTATGGGACCTGGACTGGCTCTCTTTGTACTTCAGCCTGCAGATGGTCTATTGTGAGACCATGTGATCATGTGAATTAATACTTAATAAACTCCCCTTCATATGTATATATCTCTTCCATTAGTTCTATCCCTCTAGAGAACCCTGACTAACACACCAGTCTCAAGGATGTCTTTTTTTTTTTTATTAAATTTTGGAGATGGAGTCTTGCTCTGTCACCCAGGCTGGAGTGCAGTGGCATGATCTTGGCTCACTGCAACCTCCACCTCCCAGTTTCAAGTGATTCTCCTGCCTCAGCCTCCTGAGTAGCTGGAATTACAGGTGCCTGCCACCATGCCCAGCTAATTTTTGTATTTATGATAGAAGGGGTCTCTCCATGTTGGTCAGGCTGGTCTCAAACTCCTGACCTCAGGTCATCCACCTGCCTTGGTCTCCTAAAGTGCTGGAATTACAGGAATGAGCCACCACACCTGGCCTAGGGATGTCTTTGTCAGCAGCGTGATAATGGACTAATACAATCCATTGGTACCAGTAGAGTGGGGCACTGCTTAAAAGATACCTGAAAATGTGGAAGCGACTTTGGAACTGGGTACCAGGCAGAGGTTGGAACAGTTTGGAGGACTCAGAAGAAGACAGGAAAATGTGGGAAGGTTTGAAATTCCCTAGAGACTCATTGAATGGCTTTGACCAAAATGCTGATAATTATATGAACAATGAAATCCAAGCTTTGGTGGTCTCAGATGGAGATGAGAAACTTGTTGGGAACTAGAGAAAGGGTGACTCTTGTTATGTTTTCACAGAGACTGGCAGCATTTTGCTCCTGCCTTAGAGATTTGTGGAACTTTGAACTTGAGAGAAAATGATTTAGGGTATCTGGTGGAATAAATTTCTAAGTAGCAAAGCATTCGAGAGGTGACATGAGTACTTTTAAAGGCATTCAGTTTTATAATGGAAGCAGAGCATAAAAGTTAGTGTGACAATGTGATAGAAAAGAAAATCCAATTTTCCGAGGAGAAACTTAAGGCAGCTGCAGAAATTTGCATAAGTAACAAGGAATCAAATATTAATCACCATGACAATGGAAAAAATACCTCCAGGGCATGTCAGAGACCTTTGCAGCAACTCCTCCCATCACAGACCTGGAGGCCTAGGAGGAAAAAATGGTTGCATGGGCTGGGCCCAGGGTCCCTCTGCTGTGTGCAGTCTAGGGACTTGGTGCCCTGCATCCCAGCCACTCCAGCTGTGACTAAAGGGATCAAGGTATACTTTGGGCCATGGCCTCAGAGCGTGCCAGCCCCAAGCTTTGGTAGCTTCCATGTGGTGTTGAGCCTGTGGTACATGGAAGTCAAGAACTGAGGTTTGGGAACCTCCACCTAGATTTCAGAAGATGTATGGAAACATCAGGATGTCCAGGAAGAAGCTTACTGCAGCAGCAGGGCTTTCATGGAGAAACTCTGCTAAGGCAGTGCAGAAGGAAAATGTGCAGTTGAAGACCCCACACTGAGTCCCCACTGGGGCACTGCCTAGTAGAGCTGTGAGAAGAGGACCACCATCCTCCAGACCCCAGAATAGCAGATATACCAACAACTTGCACAGTGTGCCTGGAAAAGCTGCACACATTCAACACCAGCCTGTGAAACCTGCTTGGAAGGAGGCTGCATCCTGCAAAGCCACAGGGCTGAAGCTATCTGAACCATGGGACTCCCCCTCTTGTTTCAGCATAAATTGAATGTGTGACATGGAGTCAAAGGAGATCATTTTGGAGCTTTAAGATTTGACTGCCCCACTGGATTTCAGACTTGTATGGGGTCTGTAGCCCCTTTGTTTTGGCTAATTTCTCTCATTTGGAATGGCTGTATTTACCCAATGCCTGTACCCCCATTGTATCTAGGAAGTAACTAAGCTGCTTTCAGTTTTACAGGCTCATAGGCAGAGGGACTTGCCTTCTCTCTTATAAGACTTTGGATTGTGGATTTTGAGTTAAGACTTTGGGAGACTGTTGGCAAGGCATGATTGGTTTTGAAATGTGAGGACCTGAGATTTGGCAGGGGCCAGGGGCAGAATGATATGGTTTGGCTCTGTGTCCCCACCCCTCATCTTCAATTGTACTCCCATAATGCCCACATGTTGTGGAAGGTACCCGGTGGGAGATAATTGAATCATGCAGGCAGTTTCCTCCACAGTGTTCTCATGATAGGGTGAATAAGTCTTATGAGATCTGATGGTTTTAGAAGGAGTTTCTGCTTTCGCTTCTCCCTCATTCTGTCTTGACACTACCATGATTGTGAGGCCTCCCCAGCCACATGGAACTGTGAGTTCATTAAATCTATTTTTCTTCCTATTCTTGGGTTCGTCTTTATTAACAGGGTGAAAATGGTCTAGTACAATGCCTTTTCCCCACATCCTTGACAACATTATGAATTATCATAATGACTTTGGTCATTGCTATTTCAACAGATGAGAAATTACACTGCCATGTTGTTTCAACTTCTTTGATTTTAATGATAAGATTTTTCAGCATCTTATGTTTCTGACAGATTGAGTTAATGTTCTTCATGGGCTAATATAGAATCATTGACTGAATGCATCAATGCATATTCTTTAGGTGCTGAAAGAAAGGCATCTTCTTGAACAGAAGGGTATTTTTCAAAATTTATTTGTTAAATAAATTGAGCTCATTATATAATGTAGGTCCTCCATATTATAATGACTCGATCTGCCAAACTGGTATATTTGACTTACATATATTATGCTTCTATGAATTTTTATTGTATTCCTCTTTATCATAATACATGTCTAAGTTAGAAAAATAAGAAAATAGTGTCAAGCAGGGGTAAAATCTCATCATAATTTATCTTGGTTTATTTTCAAGTAGCTTTCATCTTCTGATAACAATCAAGAGATAATTAACTTTAAAAATCTTTTAACTTTTCTCTTTACTACAGATTTACAGCCAGTCTTTTCATTTACCTTCACTCAAAATATTTGTAACCATTTATTCATGTTTCTTGGTGAAGTAAAGCTTTGCAAATCACATATCTTGCTATTGTAAGTATATCAATAGCTTAACAACCTGGGTTAACTCTGCTTTGAATGTCATGTAAATGAACAAATTAGTTAGAAATCTGTTAAGTGCTACCCTCATCACATGGTTAGAAAGAGGATTAAATGAGATTATGCTTGAGAAAGTATTTTATAAACTCCCCCGGGCAATTCAAATTATGTTCTCATAATCATTGTCATTATGTCATATCTACTTGCTACACTGAGTATGTGAGAGAGAGAGAGAGAGAGAGAGAGAGAGAGAGAGACTGTGTATTTCTGTGTGTGTGTGTGTGTGTGTGTGTGTGTGTGTGTACAGATTCTCTTTTCTGCATCTGTTGAGATAATCACGTGGTTTTTGTCTTTGGTTCTTTTTATATGATGAATTACATTTATTGATTTGTGTATGTTGAGGCAGCCTTGCATCCCAGGGATGAAGCCAACTTGATTGTGGTAGATAAGTTTTTTGATGTGCTGCTGCATTCAGTTTGCCAGCATTTTATAGAGGATTTTTGCATCAATGTTCATCAGGAATATTGGTCTAAAATTCTCTTTTTTTGTTGTGTCTCTGCCTGGCTTTGATATCAGGATCATGCTGGTCACTATGCAGCCATAAAAAAGGATGAGTTCATGTCCTTTGTAGGGACATGGGTGAAGCTGGAAACCATCATTCTGAGCAAACTATCGCAAGGACAGAAAACTAAACACTGCATGTTCTCACTCATAGGTGGGAATTGAACAATGAGAACACTTGGACATAGGGTGGGTAACATCACACACCAGGGCTTGTCGTGGGGTCGGGGGAGGGGGAAAGGACAGCATTAGGAGTTATACCTAATGTAAATGACAAATTAATGGGTGCAGCACACCAACATGGCACATGTATACATATGTAACAAACCTGCATGTTGTGCACATGTACCCTAGAACTTAAAGTATAATAATAATAATAATAATAATAATAATANGAATTGAACAATGAGAACACTTGGACATAGGGTGGGTAACATCACACACCAGGGCTTGTCGTGGGGTCGGGGAGGGGAAAGGACAGCATTAGGAGTTATACCTAATGTAAATGACAAATTAATGGGTGCAGCACACCAACATGGCACATGTATACATATGTAACAAACCTGCATGTTGTGCACATGTACCCTAGAACTTAAAGTATAATAATAATAATAATAATAATAATAATAATAGATTCTCTTCCTTAACTTGTTCTCTTTGATATAAATGATGTGCCATAAGAAATTGTAAGGCAACCTGTAACTCACTTTCAAAAGAAAGAATTGCTGATAGCTCTGTGTTCTACCTTCAAATTTAAAGCAATCTAATATTTTACCAGAAATGACTTGTATTATTTTGTATTACTCATCTGTGACCTTTCAAAAGGCAACTTCTTGCCAGAGGACAGGTGTAGCTTAAGACGAGGTATATCTGAACTTAAGAGAGAACCAGACTTCTGAGGCTCTGGGGAGGGAGAACATAAGTCATTTGTATTTATACTAATTTGTCTCAAGAATAATTTTTCTGCATACATTCTAATTTCAAAATAACAATAGTTTAATAATATCTTCCAAGTTGATGGTTTCCTCTATGAAGTTTTCAAAAGGAGAGCTGTCTCCCTGAGGACATCAAAATGTCAGCAAGTCTTCGTATGGGTTTTCTAGGCATAAACACAGCACAGTCCACTGAATGCACGTCTCCCAAACATTATTTAAAGGCTCTATGGGTGATACCAAGTCCTTAACATTTGCTAAAACTTGGTTTGTTTTATTCTTTAGGAACTGTAAGCACAGTGCCCAAGGACTACATGCTTTTTAGGAACCTCTAACATTTTGAAACCAGAAAAAGTATTATTCACTCAGCAATAGGAAAACAGAACTACAGAATAAATATTATTAAAAATGTAATGATCAACAAAACATAACTTTATACCAACCTTGCTATTGTTAGATTTAGTATTTATAATATTTCTATTATGTTTGAAAACTAGTTATACATTATACAAAGTAAAGATTTTCTTTACTTTGCAATAATTTCTACATGTGCATGGTGATTTGAGAGAAATCAGAGCCAAATAAAAATTACTGTATTTTAATTGTTCATAAATAAATTTCAAAGCATTATTATAAACATTACAATTTTTTATATCAAGTATTATATATAATGTAGGCAGGGGATACATTTTAATATACTTAACATGCTATGAAGCCAGAAATCTGCTTAGCAATTTTATCTCCAACTTTTTTCTTCATATTTAATTGACTGTTAAAGACTTGAATTTTATTTTTTAAATACTTCATCTATCACTTAGTGCCATCCTTAATATCAGTATCATAGCTCTAATTGCTATCCTCTCTTTTAAGGATTTACTGCAACAGTCTCCTGATGGTAGAATAAAGATGTCCAGACGAAATAGCTTAGTTCCATAGAAAAGTGCGTGGTGCTTCTTGTAGGAGGGAAGAATTAGGAGCCTGGCAAGAGAGGAGCCCTAGGAGTTTTGGAGATAGAACAGAGAACTTTAAGCAGCTTTTCAGAATAGCAAAGCTTCAGGAAAAGACTTTTCTAAAAGTATTGCATGGCAATCTCCAGCCTCCCCTCCTCACCCCACAGACTCTTTCCATAAGACTTCAGTAAAACTCTTTGGGATCTTTTGAATGCAGCACATTGCAGAAACAAGAAGGTAAAGGAGCGGGTGGGTGAGATAGAGACAGAGAGAGATTGTCACGTAATACATTGTAGAATAATAACATAACCATGAAGTAGTGAGAATCTAAATGGTAACAAATGAGTGGAGATTAAAAAGGAAATACCTTGTGTGATGGTTATTTTCTACTCTGTGCTATTTGTTTCATAGTTGTCAACCACATACTAGCCTACCTGGTGAACTAAGATGTGATTCAACATTTCTCTCATCTCTAAATGTAAACTATAATAATGCCTCCTTCCATAAGATAAAAATTTCCATGAATTCAGTGTTGTGTAACACTTAATAAATCTGTATTTGGATATTCCCAGGAGCGCTGTGGTAGAAGATTAGGGCCTCCTATACAAAAGACCAGTTACTTCAAGGAACAAATAAAATAATATCAATGAAACTCAATAAATACAGCATGCTAAATGAAAGTATTGATAGCATTTTATGTATGTTAAATTAATAGGGGCAATGGATATACAGTGCTTGCTGTGTGGCAGGCACTGCTCAGTGTGTTTTGTCCATGGCAATCCTATTAGCATATTAGTAATCATATATATTAGCAGTATCTACATTGTACAAATGAATAAACAGTGGCAAGACTGATGATGCGAATTGCCCAGTGTACAAAGCTGGTAAGCTGCAAAGCAGCAATCAAAACAGGTGATTTGGTCCTAAAGGCCATTTATTTACCTCTCCGCTGTATTATTATTTGTAAAGATGAACACTGCATGCTAAATTTCCATTGACCACCTCTTGTTTGATAGACATTCTCAGTCATCTTCCACCCTTGCAATTCAATTGAATTGCTTTATTTTTTGCAAAAAAATGCACATACTTAAGGACTTTCCTTTTTGTTTTTTGACTTTGTTTTGACCCTCATGCAAACATTCTCCTTTTTTGTTTTGTTTTGATTTTGTTTTTTTAATCTCAGCTTTGCCAGTGTTTGCCATCCTGGATAATGCTTTTGTCTGTCTCACTGCATAAATCTCACCATCTATTCTTTTTCATTATACACCACTGTGGATAGGTAGTTTCAGTCCTGAGGCTCTAATTTGTTTGTGTTTGTTTCTCAAAACTTCACTGCAAAATTTGAATATAATTATAACTAATTTAGAAGCAAATTTACATATAATGAGCTTTTGTAAGTAAGACTTGGAGTTAGAAAAGCATTGCAAAACGTGTTTTATTTTATCATTTTATTTATTTCTATATTGCATTCTGCTAAAGAAAAAAAAAAACACTGAAAATGTTCCCCAAAGACTTTCACAAGCCTCATTAATTTTTGTGTCCTCTAGGGGGCCCTATCTTTTCTAGATCAGAATCAGGGGTCTAGTTAGGGGCATTTAAGACCCTTTGCAGTCTACATTCATTTGGTTCACGTCCTAGAATATTCTTATTTAAAATTGCCAAAAACAAAGCGGCTGAGCACAGTGGATCATGCCTGTAATCCCAGCACTCTGGGAGGCCGAGGTGGGCAGATCATCTGAGGTAAGGAGTTAAAGACCAGCCTGACCAACATGGTGAAATTCCATTGCTACTAAAAATACAAAAATTAGCCAGGCCTGGTGGCGGGCACCTGTAATCCCAGCTACTCAGGAGGCTGATGCAGGAGGATCGCTTGAGCCCAGAAGGCGGAGGTTGCAGTGAGCTGAGATCAAACCACCACACTCTAGCCTGGCTGACCAAAAAAATAAAAATAAAAAAGTACCAGAAGTGCTATATATTCTGGCAACTATTAAGCTAAAACATAAGTACATGGTGAATAATAGTGTTTTAACATAAGGAATGACACATGTATGTGTATTCTGAGTATACTCACTTGTCATATAAGGCATCAATACCAAAGAAAAATATGTAGCTAAATATTTAGCTAAAAAGTTTTTAGCTAAAAAATATTTAGCTAAAAAAATTTAACTAAATTAGCTTTTGATGATTTTTTGTTACGTTTTCTTCTTTAAGAGTTCCCTCACCACCAAAATTCTTTTCTTAAATATAACAATGCTACTGATACCTCTATCTGCTACCTACCAAATGTCATAAGATCAGGCATAAGAACAAGTCTCCATATAGATGCATATTCTGTACACATTCATCAAAAATTATTGGACAACAAATGAATTTTGCAGATAGATGAATGTTTCTTTAACAATAACCTTGTGCTTTATTTTATAATCATTTTTTCAAAATTCTTCTTTCATAATGTAAGTGCTTCTCCCTTCTTTAAATAGAAAAAATGAGCTATAATTTAAATCATATTCTGGCTTTTGTCAAGAGCATTCATCATTTATGTGGAATTTTCATATTTTATCTGTTCATCTATTACATTAATGTTACACTGTCAGCCATTATTTCTGTTATTGTGTCCACTTCAGTTATTTTTCCATCTATCAATCTATTTATTCATTCATTATTCGACATTCCTAGCAACTAGCACTGGAGTATAAAAGCCCATTACTTAAAAGTTGTACAGTTTAATTGGGGATCCAGACAAGCGATAAAAATGGCATTACAGTGTTAAAAGGAGAGTTAAAAATCTGTACAGGGAAGAATGGAAATACGAAGAGGCGTCACTGTGGAGTCAGAGGTTGACAGAATCTTGAATTACAAACAGGAGTTAGATAGGGAAGTGGAAAATGGTGTTTGGTGAAGGAATAGACTTAGAACAAGGAACAGTATGTGCAAACGCTGGAATTATGAGTTACTAAAGAAACTAAAACAGGAAGGTCAGGCGATCATATCTATTTTTTTTTTTTTTTTTTTTTTTTTTT
>NW_016827678.1:35404-63027 GCF_001698545.2 Rhinopithecus bieti
AAAAAAAAAAAAAAAAAAAAAATTCACTCTAACATTGCTTTTCATCTCTTCTGGATTTTAAATTTATAACATACTGTGCTTTGTGAACAGCTAAATAAATGTTAAAGAAATATAAGTAAGAGTTAATAAATGAAGCTAATGTACTCAGTTTTGCTGGAAGGACTTTATAATTACTCTTTTATACTCAATTAACATTTTGGAGGTTAGAGAGTTCCCAAAACAAAATGGTGAAGTCAGAAGTTAAGGCAAACAGTCACATTTTCAATATTTATGAATTATTTAAGAATCATACAACTCTTTGCAAAGTTAACATTATATTGCTACATATGCAATTATATATATGTACATGTTTTGTCGGTATATATATATTCACATTTAGAAATAAATGTGATTCTGCATATGATATTACTATTGATTCTAAAATAAAATATAATATTATCAATGGGGAACTCTGGCTATTTAAAAGAGAGATTCTTCAACAAACAGAAAACAGAGAACAAGATAGTGGCACTCAACTGAGAATGGTAGTATCATGTAATGAAATATACAATAATGGCTTGCTTTCATTTATTTTAAACATGTATATGTACGTGTGAAATGGTTTCAATATAATCCAAGGGGCCAAGAACATAGCTGATAAAGAGGAGAAAATGAGACTATCACAGAAGCCTACATTACAGAATGCATGGACCAGAAGGCAGTGGTTAAAATGTTTGCTTGGTCTAGATGCCAGGAGCTTTAATGACCTTCTCTCTTTAATGAGAGAAAGTCATTAAAGGATTTAAACGGCAGTGTGGAGATTTTAGCTTCCATATGGCATTTATTGATATAATGCTTAATGTACATGATTTAGCTTCTGCTCTGACAATCTTATGGTGGAGGTGTTATTAAGAGGTTTGGCAGAAATTCCTGGCTCATATTCCCAAGAGTATTAGAAGAAGGCAAGGAAGAAACAACCATTAGACATAATTTTTCATGAAATTCCTTATTGGGGGAATTGGACAAAGAGCACATCCACATTGGTAATTGCTTATCAAAACCATGTCATATTGAAATTAACTAGTAAAAGTCCTTGTATACTTTTTCTTTTCGTTTTGGTGGTTCATGTCATTTGGTATGGTTCCTTACATATTTAGATGTTTATTTTGAGATATGAAATAAATGACATTTTTGTAGAAGTGTATTCAAATTTTAAAATGGCTAAATATCCTATGAAGAAAACTACCCCAGATGATCAGAAAAACTTCTAAACTGTTGATGTATGTCACTATTTGCATATGTAATGAATTATCAAGTCCAAATTAGTGTGTGTGGAGATATGATCACAGGTATGGATTCTGACTGACTTAAAATGTTACATAGGTTCTAAAAATGTAGCTTCAATATTTTAGGAAGTCATACCACCTTTATTAAATTGATGAATACAATGAAATATCTCTCCATAAATTATTCATCCCTGCATACACACAATATTTTGCATATAATTTTAGCAGATTCATGGATACCCTGAAGTCCCATTAATGGAATCGAAGTTAACTACTTCTGAATTAGAAAACTGTGTAACAATGTATACTTTTTAGCTTTACAACATTTTGATGACATTTTAAGTTAAAGACTCATGAGTGTCATGCAAGAAACCTATGTTTAAGGAATAAATAAAGTTGTATTACATTTTTGTATTAAACTTTTTAGTCTGCTTTTATGTAGTCATTTTCCTCCTGTTCAAAATGATTGTCTTTTGGGAAGATTTATTTATTTACTTATTCTGAGATGGAGTCTTGCTCTGTCACCCAGGCTTGAGTACAGTGGCATGATCTCAGCTCAGTGCAACCTCTGCCTCCTGGGGTCAAGCAACTATCCTGCCTCAACCTCCTGTGTCACTAGGATTACAGGCACATGCCACCACGTCCAGCTATTTTTTTGAATTTTTAGTAGAGATGGGGTTTCACCATGTTGGCCACGCTGGTCTCAAACTCCTGACCTCATGTGATCCGCCCACCGCAGCCTCCCAGAGTTCTGGGATAGGAAGATTTCTTAATTATCCCAAACTATTCTCATTCTCTGCTTGCTTTGCTTATGTATTACAATTGTTTTAAATTAAATGGACTCAATTTTGATCTCTAAATGTGTGTATAAGCACAACCAGATTATCTTAAAAGTGGAGAGAGACTCCACCCCTTTCTTCTCTAGTTGAGAATTCACAAAAAAGCACGAGTTTAGCAATTTTGCAGATTGATGATGATAGAAAGAAATATTTAGAGCAAATAAGCAAAGAAAATAGACAAATAGAATTTTCTCAGAAAACTGCAAGAGAAAATTTTGAAATACAGTTTAATTAGATTGATAATAGACTAATGTGGCAGAAAATAAGCACGTCCTGAAGCTAAAACAGATATTTTTAAATAAAATTTTAGATTTCAAACTGGAATAGAAGTTGATCATCATCTACTGATGAGGAAAGGTTTGACTCTTTTAAAGGCTTTGAAAGTCTAAGCTAACAAATTTGCTTTAATACTTTGTGGCATTCTAAGCATCATTCATGGATTCTATATCCTTACATCCTTGCAATGCTGTCACAGATAAACATAATTGTTGTCTCTTATTTCTCTCAACTTATGTAACAGACACAGCTGGGCTAATATTCTAAGATTCTGAATATTCTGTTCCAATAGTATTTGCCTATGTTGCCATAATTAATTTCAACAATTTGTCTACTATATGCCTTCTAGCTATTAGAAACATCTTTACTAATTTTTTTATCAAAATGGGAAAAATATTAGTTCCCAATTTTCACAAGTATGCTTAACCCATTTTTTTAATGTGTCAAGCTTGTTCCTTAGCATAATATTTCCATGTTAACTTTATGTCACTTAACATAAGGAAAGACTTCTTATACAGTGTGACTTTTATATATTATTGTTCTCTTAAAAAAGGATATTTTCTTTTCTGCTTTATGTCACATCAAAATTAGAATAGGTATTACTCAACTTAATAACAACACTTCTCTATTCTTTATGATTTTTTATTTGGCAAAATTAAGTAAATATAAAATAGATGTGAAATAGCTAAAAGTACAAGAAAAAAATCAGCCAAGAAATGAAAATACAATAGTAAAATAACAACAAATAAAATGCCTAAATTTATTGTTTACCCAATCACTGATATAATGCTAAAACTTTTTAAACATATTATCTGGTTTATCTTCATGCAATGCTATGAAGTAGGCACAATTGTTAAATTCATTTTGTAGATGAGAAAATCAGTGTTAGGATTTTAATCGAAGCAGTTTGATTCAGTAATCCATTTGTTAATAACTACACATCATAGGTATAGCAAATAGTTTTTTAAGTGTGATACATTTGGGTTTATTACACTTTACTAGGTTTTGATAGGTTATCAATGTCCTATTCTGGTGGGTATGGTTAATGCATACAAAATATAGTTAGATGGAGTGAATAGGATCTAGTATTTGATAGCAAATAGTTTAAGTGTGATACATTTGGGTTTATTACACCTTTTTTCTTAGGCTTTCATAGGTTATCAATGTCCTATTCTGGTAGGGATGGTTAATGGGTGCAAAATATAGTTAGATAGAATGAATAGGATCTAGTATTTGATAGCACAACAGGGAGACTAAAGTCAACAATCATTTATTACACATTTAGAAATGTCTAAAAGAGTACAAGTGGACTGTTCATAACACAAAGAAAGAATGAATGCTTGAGCTGATGAATACCCTCATTTACCCTGATGTGATAGTATGTATTGTATGCCTGTATCAAAGTATCTCATATACCCCATACATAGATACACCTACTGTGTACCTTAAAAATTAAAAAAAAGTTTCAACAGGCTATGGTTTAACCTACTGGAAAAAAGAAATGAGAACTGAGCCAGTGAATGGATATTGGGCACAGGAGTTTGTGAAATACGGTGAGAACAGTAATATAGGAAGAGGCTATGTAGCATCAGCCAGAACATTGAAATGGAAAAAAGGGATTTGAAACATAAACATCAGTCAGTAACTCAAGAATTCAAATTTAACATCTTATAGAAAACCTCTAAAAATGTGATCAAATTCATAAATTTCATGATGCTGGTATGAGGAGTGTCTCTTAGTAAAAAATAGAGAAGAATTACCTTTAACAGTTCTTTGCACCAGCAAGTCATAATCTGTCCCAATAAAATGAGAGCATGTACCTTGGTTTTAGAGAGTGTTAAGTAGGTGTGGGAAGTTTCATTTGGTTTTTATTTTAGGAACTAAGAATATTTTCTCACTTACTGGTAGGTTTTACTTTGAGCATAGAAGGTATGCTTTAGAAAGCAGAAGGCACTTTAAGCTACTAATCAAGTTAAGTGACACAAACTTAACAAGAAAATAGTTTGCTAAGGAACAGGCTTGACACATTAAAAAACGGGTTCCTAGGATTCATCTAATATATAGGGGAGGCTTTTGTGTAATAGAATCGAGTTTACCATCTGCAGGTACATTCAATTTAAAGTTTATATTAATATTAGCTGAAACTTTCCAGGATCCCTGGGGTGACTTGGAATGCTAACCATATTCACCTCTAGGTCCAGAAGAAATATGGTAACATCTCAGTGTTTCATATTAGCCCCAAGTAGAATTCTGCCCTGTCATATTCAGAGGTAGTGTCATATGCTTCATGAAGAACTGGGCCTGGTAGAGATGGACCCAAATGGACCCACTATATCCACAAGCACTAAGTTCAAGGCATATGAGGCTACTTGCAATTTCTATAGTGTCGCCTTTTCCCTTCCAACATGTCCTGCATTTACCTGGTAGTACTTTCTCTTTTTTCTTCTGTCCTTTCTTTTTATTACTTCATGAATTCCTTCTTTCATTTAAAATCTTTTAAAATAACTTTCTAAAAGTTATTTTAATCTGCTCAAAACAGATTGTTCTCTTCTCTGCATTTCTCCTAACAAGTGGGGAAAATGCAAAAGATTTTAAGCAGTAATAGCAGGATACACAAAAAAACAGATGGTGGGAAGACATTGCACTTAAGGAAATAAAAGAAGATCATTGTAGCTAAAGCATTGAAAGTGAAGAAATGGAATAGAACTAGATGGAATAAAGGGCCAGGAGTCAGGTCACAGAGCTAGAGTAATGAGTTTGAGTTTTATTCTTACTACAGTAGAATGCCATTAATGTGCTTAAGCTGGGGCACATCTTACACAATTACCTTGTTATGGGTTAAATACAATCAGGAGTAGAAATGGTGAAACTCACAGTCCAAGTGAGAGAGTTGATGGCCACATCAACTAAACTGTGGATGTAGAGCTAAACAGCTACATCTGAGATTTTGCTTTTTTGATGTCATAGATATGGTATGAGGATGAGAGTGAAGGAAATAATTTGATTTAACTGACTTAAGTAACCAGGTAGAAGTGTTACCATTTCTATGGAAGAAATTGGGCCAGGCAGGAGGTTGACTGAGGAGGACAGGTGTGGAAGAAATTAAGTCCTACTTGCATGTTCAGTTTGAGGTGCTTCTAAGATATCCAGGTAGAGATGTTAGATAGGCAGTTGTAGACATGTGAGCATGAATCTCAGAGGAATGATCTGAAGTGGAGATGAAAATGGAGCTGACATCCTGCCTCTAGAGGATCCCTAAAGCCATAGAAAAGAAGTTTACCAAGAAGGAAAATATAGAAGGAGACAGTAACAGATCCAAGAATGTAGGCCTGAAGAACAATTACATGTTATGTTGGGCAGAAGAGGAGGAATCTGCAAAGGAAAACAAGAAATAGCAACTAATAGTTTCAGAAGAGAAGCAGGTGAGTGGTTTCACAGAGAGCAAGACAGAAATAATTCAGATAGTAATGAACTATGTTAAAATGCTGCTGCCATGATGCATAATATGAGGGCAACTAAATATTCATTCGATTTGACAATATGGCAGCATGACGGTTAATTTTATATGCTGATGTGGGTAGGCCAAGGGGTATCTAGATATTTGGTCAAACATTATTCTAGGTATTTCTGTGAGTATTTTTGGATGAGAATAATTTAAATTGGTGGACTTTGACGTAAGCAGATGGCCTTTCATAATGTCAATGGGCTTCTTTCATTCAGTTGAAGGCCTGGATAGAACAAAAAGACCAGCTTCCCTCAAGTAGGAGCAGATTCTCCAGCAGACCGCCTTTGGCCTGCATCTGCAGCATTGGCTTATCCACACTGGCTCTATGGCAAATTGCTGTTAAAGTGGAAGTATAGCATTGGGTTTCCAGTCTGTCAGACCAGGCTGTAGTTAGACTTGCCAGCCTCTATCAATGTGGAGCCAATTTCTTATAATGAATCTGTTTCTCTGAAGAACCTTGACTAATACAGGAGGTTACCGGGGACTTTTTTGACATGATCAATTTCAGAAGAGGTTTGGGGTGGAAAAAACTATGGTAAAGAAGAGAGATGAGCAATGAGAAAATGAAGACAACATGTATAAGCAATTCTTTTGAAAATTTTGTCTATAAAGAAGAGCAGACAAAGGGATGGTAGAAGTTGCTGAGAATGTGGGATCAAGTAAATCTTTAGTATGAAAGATACTGAAATGTATTTCTATGATAATAGTAGAGATAAGAGGGAAAGGCTAATTATTCAAGAGAAAAATAAAAGAGCACCCTGGAAAATGTGGGAGTAAGTATTATCTAGACCACAAGTAGAAGGAGGAACAATTGCTCTAGTATACTAGAAGAGAAGAAGAATTTGGTGGTGAACTAGTTTGAATAATGTTCTCCAATAATTAATGTCCAACTGGAATCTAAGAATTTGACTTTATTTGGAAATAGGATCTTTGCAGACATAATTAGTTAAAATGAGATCATACTGGATTAGGTTAGGCTCTAATCCAATGGCTGATGTCCTTAGAAGAGAAACAGAGACACAGAGGCAGAGAAACACATAGGCAAATGCTATGTCAAAACTGGCATATGTTAGAGTAATGCATGTGCAAGCAAGGAATGCCAAGGATTGCTGGTGACCAGAAGCTAGAAAATTGGCATGGAACAGACTACTTCTCAGAGACCATGGCCTGAAGTAAGATGCATGGTGAGATCATTGAAGTAGGGGGCTCTGGGAATGGAGAGACCACGATATGGAAAGAATTGCCAATGAGGATATTAAAATCACCGAGAATTATAGGGGTATTGGTGAAGAGAGTAATGGCAAGCTATTCTCTTCAAGAATTGATAGTAGTGTCTTGGGAGGGGAGTTGGGGGGAGTGTGAAGATGACTGAAACAAGAGGAGTAGTGAAGAGTGTATATTCACAGTCAGACGTTTTATAGTGGAGGAGGTTAAAATAACCTGGCAGCAGCAATGAGGTCCTGGAAGATACCTATCTACTTCTAGGCCCTGTGATACTAAGCCATGTGGAAGATAATATCCAGCACCCACCTGAGAGACCCAGGAGAAGCAGTATCCTCAGTGGGGAGGCAGCTCACAGACAGATGAGAAGGTGGAGAGAAGCTGCACGGATCAGGTTGAGCATACAGGTGTTCTCTGTATTACACTTCAGACGAAGAGCTAGACAAATGTCAAGCACACACTACTGGGGCATGAATCCTAGATTTTTAAATGTGGTGTAATAGCTAGAAGATATTTGGCCTTGAGGCGTGTGAAAATGCAGTAGAGTTCACTCTGGAAATGCCTGACTTCCTCGGACTGTAATTCACCTTCACTGTCTTCTGAATCATGGAGGACTTCAAATGCTACTTTAGGATTTTAAACAGCGTAACAGGAAGTAGGTAGCACAGAGAACCCAGGGTGAAGAAAGCGAAAACCTAAATACTTATAGACATGTTGAAATAGGAACCTCAGGTTTTCTAAAGCTTTTTTTCAGAGATTATTGCTCATTATAGCTATGATCAGCTACTTACGGATTTTGAGTAACTTAATTGTGAATTAATTTCTTCCTTCCTCTTTCTCTCTGTCTCCCTCTCTCTGTCTCTTTCTCTCTCTCTCTTTTTCTCTCTATCTCTATCTTTCTTTCTTTCAACAAAGTTTCACTTTGTCACCTAGGCTGGAGTACAGTGGCATGATCTCAGCTCTCTACAACCTCCCCTCTGAGGTTCAAGCAATTCTTGTGCCTCAGCCACCTGAGTAGCTAGGACTGCAGGTGCATACCACCATGCCTGGTTAATTTTTCTATTTTTAGTACAAATGGGGTTTTACCATGTTGGTCAGGCTGGTCTTGAACTCCAGGCCTCAAGTGATCAACTTGCCACAACCTCCCAAAGTGAGGGGATTACAGGTGTGAACCACCACAAGCTTAGAATATTACTATAAACTTTGAAATGTTTTCATACGCTTATAAATTATCCAATATATTCTTAAAGCTCAAAATACATTTGTGGAATAACAAAGGAATAAACTCTAGCAGTGCGTGTGTTAAATTTAATGAGTATATATTTGAATAACAAAGTGCTAAGCTAACTATAAGAGAGTACCTTGGAAAGTTTTTATTTTCTTTTTCAATTGAGAATATTCATGTGGCATATCTGGCTTGGGAAGGTAAATGTTCTACAATATAACTGTTTAATGACCTATTCAAATGGAAAAGTGGCAGGGCTTTAGACCGTTCTTCACAGAGGTTCTGCTAGAAACATCAGCTTCAGTTCAGTCATACAATTCACAACCATGATTTGTTCCATTAATGTTAAAGTTGGGTGTCTAATTGTTTCACTGTACACAATGACAAATATGTGTGCCATTTCTTCCATTAAATGTCTCTGCCTTTAAAGGATGTATGTTATATATGGGTGATGTGTGAGAATGCACATAAGTCTTTTCTTTAGGTACCTATGTAGTTAAGAAGAGATATAGTGCATTGACATTTAGTCAGATGATTCAAGTAGAAATTGTGCTAAAACAAGAAGGGACCACAAGCCAAGGAATATAGGCAGCTGCTAGAACTCAATAAAGGCAAGGAAATGAATTATCCACTGGAGCTTCCAGAAGAGAATTCAGCCCTGCTGACACTTTAATTTTATCCCAGTGGGACCTGTATCAGACGTACAGAGCTGTAAGATATTTGTGTTGTTTCAGCCATTAAGTTTATGGTAATTTGTAATAGCAACAATGGAAAACTAATACAAAGATTCATGGGTAATTCCATGGTTTGATATGAGACGCTGGAAGGAATAAAATTCTGGATGAGGTGGGTTGGGGCCAGGCCAGTAAAGTGGAAAATAGGAGTCCAAATTTGGACTTTTTAGGCTATAAATTTCTACTAGTCATCCAACTGGAAATGTCAAGTAAGTAGTTATAAATATGAGTCTGGAATTCAAGAGAACATATGGGGTAGAGAAATACTTTTGGGAGTTTTCAGCCAATAGATGGTATTTAAAGACAGGAGACTAGATAAGATCACCACACTTTCTCACTGCATTTGGAAATTTCTGCCAGGCTACGATATAAACTTTAAATCGTGTCTCTTCCAATCACCCTGACTCTCGATATGTATAAGTGACTACAACAGTATAGATTCTTTTCTTTTTCATCTAGTAGTTTAAGAAGTCTAATAATGTGATCAAAATAAGGGTTGTAAACTTCCATGTAAATATGTGAACTAGGTTTCTTAACTATTTTATTAATAACTTGCCTCTTGGAAATAATAACCTGAACTGGAGTTGACAAGCTAGTTGTCCTTGGTCAGGCAAATCTACTTTCTTCTTGTAAGAAGAAAACACCACATGGAAAAGTAAGTGAAAATGATAAGAGATGAAAGAAAGTTGAGTCTATTATAATGAATGGGTAAGAAATTATTTGTTCACTTATTCAACAAATATCTACTAAGAGTGCAAGACTTTGGGTATACAAAGATTGAGAAATGGTCCTTTCCTTCTCTAAAAGCAAATTCACAAAGATAGCAGAGGAGAAAGGAATTCATTTTATAGGGACTTAAGAGGCTAGGGTTAGTTTTATGTGGAACAACAAGAATAAAAAAATAGAAATATCTGGGATGGGATTTGTGAACTAGGAGTATAAAAAGTGGAGTGAACTCCACGAAATATGAAAAAGAGAAAGCATAGATACTATTTGGTTTGGCATGGCATGGCTTGAATAGGATAGTGACACACACACAAGAAAATCTGAGGGCGGGGTGAGTATAACATTGGAGAAGACCCCAAAGAGACGGAGACATTCACAAGTCAATTATGAGAGTTCCAGACAAAGCCTAATGTGAACTAGGGAGAGATAACAGGGAGAAAAAAGAGGGCACAGAGACAAGAGTCATTTTAGAAGTGAAATAAACAGAACAAGGGAGCTGATTATATACGTAGAGTAAAAGACAAAGAAAAGAATGATAGTGAAAAAGTATGGCTGGTTCTTGGCAAGGCTGAGCTTAATGAGCAACACAGAACACAGGACTAAGACCTAGGTTTCTTGGAAAGGTAGTAATCACTTGGTTTTTAGAAATGCTGAAGTACGTTGTGACAGCAGAGGTAAGAAGTTCAGCAGACACAGGGGAATGTGTTTGTGGTTTGGTATAGATGTGAAGGCTTACTCATGGAGATTTGGAATTAACTTTATAAGAGGTCATGAAAGATGGAGGAGCCAGCCAATGGGACCGAGAATGAGGGTGTTTTCCCTGGATATCCTACAAAGTCCCATCTGACATATAAATTATATAATACCAGACTGTACAATGGCAAAGTCTATAATATAAACATTTATAATAAAATCAACTGTAACAATATCCTTAAAAATACAGTTTTAGGGACATGAGCTCATTTGATTCACACTAGAAGTCTGTCAGATAATATTTTCATTCAACTTTGTAGATGAGGGAACTATGTACTAAAGAGACAAGTCCTACGGGTTCGTGAATGGAAGACAGGATTTAAATCCAAGTTGCATGAGACAAAATCCTGGGTTCTTTTCACCAAGGCCATGTAATGCTGGAGAGAATCTGGGAAAAATAAAGGCCAGAGTTTTTATACTAACCCAAGAGATTGTGTGTGATTTCTCACCTCTTACTTCTCTTTTATCTTCTCCTAGTGACCCCATCAAACACTTATATCCACTTCACTGTCCTTGTTGCTGTTCCTTGCACTTACCAGACATACTGCACTTTAGGGCCTTTGCACTGGATGCTGCTTTTTCCTGGAATGTTCTTCACCAGAGATTGTAGAAATAATTTTCTTACTTCCTTCAAGTTTTTCACCCTCTAAATGAGTCTGCCAATACTCTCCCACTCAGTACTGCACTTTGCTCTTCTTAATCACGTTTTAATGTACTTGATATCAAAGCCACGCACGATGATTATTGTTTGCTGTGTTTTTTTCTACTACAATGTACCCTCTATAGGACAGCAGGAATTTTCATTATTTTCTCACTACTGTATTGTAAGCACCTGGAATGCTGCCTGGCACACAATCAGAGCACAATAAAATTTTGTCGAATCCATGAATTCTTCAAGTGAGAAGGAGCAATTAGGACTGACTTTTGAGAGTGGTTCTTCTGTTGTGTGCTTGGGGTAGAATACAGGCTGCAGTGGGCCCCAGAGTGAATGCTGGTAAGGGCGGGAAAGAGGAGAGGCAGAGAATGTAAGCCAGTCCCTTGAAAAGTTTGGTGGTGAAGAAAGGAGATCAGAAAGCGGGTCATGAAGCACAAACAGATTCAAGCAAAAGTTTGATCCTTCCTTGTATGATGATGCAGACCTGGGTCTGCTTGTAAATTTAATAAATGTATGTAAGAAAAACACTAAAGATTCAAGTCAGAACAAATATAAAGGAAAGAAAACAATGCACTTGGCTATATGGCTAAAGAGACTATTTATCCAGATCACTCACATCATTCAAGATCATTTCTAATGGTCATGAAAACCCAGAGCAAAAGCAGATGGAATCAGAGTGGCTGCTGCTTCTGACAAGTGAATCTCCATGTTAGGAACGTTGCGGAATTAAGTAAAGCATTCCACTAGATGCTATGTTGCTATCTCCACACACTATGCAACATCTGAGATGTAAAAATAAGGGTTGCAATGCCCCCCTCCACACAAAACCAGAATATTTTGGACAGGTCTTCTGAAAGGCTATAGAAATACAACTCATTCCTGTTGCCAATATAAACAAATGAAGATGTCCCTAGCATGTAGCTGAACACATTTCTTGGTAATATGGTGGTTGCAGCAGGTTCGTTTGGAAGTGCAAAGTACTTCAGTCTTAGACCTTCACATTTTATCTGTCAAAATGCACACTTTGGCTCTCTTCTTTAGGATGATCACATAGACACTTGTTCATCTTGGGATAATTGACTTTCTTTTCATCGGAGTCCCTTATTTTTATAGAATAGATGGGTCCTAGCTATGGGAGAAAAAATGAACTGAAAGTTGGAGTACTAATCTCTCCTCTAATCCCAGTTCTATCCAAATTCACAAATGAGATTTTGGAGACATCACCTTTGGGTCCTAATCCTATTCCTGGAAAAGGAAGAGTGCTAGGCTAGATAATATCTAAAGATCCTTTCCAGTTCAACACTAGCTAGTTCCTGTTTCTGTCAAATAAGTTAACAGAGACAGAAAAGTCTAAAACAGAAGGGATACACAGTCATAATTCTGAAAAATCTGTTTTCAGCAGCAGAGATTTTACAGATTGTAGTAGATAATATAGTTGCAAAGTTTGTACAAAGAGCAGGGCACAGTTCTAGGTACTAATGAATACAAAATAGATTTTTTTTTTTGTTTGTCCAGGGACAAAATGTATATAGTTCAATTACGACTAAAGGGTATACATGAGCCCTTCTTCCCTTGGCATATAAGACCCAGAGCCCCTTCTATAGGTCCCAGAGAAAGTCTGTAATCAAGAGAAGAGGACTGACTTGGTGGCAGCAAGTCTGAGGACAAAATATCTTGTAGTACAGGATGCCACCATAGAAAACACAGTTGCCTTAATCTTTGGAGTCATTTGCCAGGTTGTGCCTATTATGAAAAACCTATTGCATTATATACATAGTTCATGCAACTCTCTGCTTCTATTCTTGTGTTCCACATTCTTTTGGGGACATGGGATACTTTGGGCAGAAGGGACTTTGTGGAAATCGTTTCCTTGGTTTAAAATATTCAAATTGAATCCTTTGCAGTTTGTTGATCACGAATCACAAGATAAATGTTTAAAAAATAGATATTCTGGAGAAAATAACAATGGCAATCTTTTACCCAACACTTAATGTCTATCCCATGAGGTACTGTGTTTATTGTTTTTCCAGGATTCTCAATTTTTGTTTGCTCAAACAGCTTTATGATGTATGAAGTGTTATCATCTTCATTTTACATATAAAACAAGTGAGGCTTAGTCACATTAAGTAACTCCTCCAAGTCACCATTGGTTGACTTTAGAACCAGGAGGTAAACCAGCAGTCTGATTTTACTGCTCATACTCTTAACCAGAGTATCATAACTTCTTGAGAAGTTTAGAAATCTTGTCATTTTGTTTCAGGAATAGAAAGCAGACCTACTGGCTCTGTATCTTCCACCATGAGAAGTTTGTTTTTACCTTGAACTACTAGTGGGAGTGAGCATCTTCTTGTAAGTCTCCAAATATCGCATCTGAAAGACTTGTTTTTTGTGCAGATTTGTAATTTTAGCACCATTTGTTTATTCCATACCAAAAGGCCGTGCACTGTGATGGTTCCTGCCTCCCCAGACTCCTGAGTCTTGAGTAATGTGTTTCCACCAATTCTCAGGTAAAGAAGGTTCAAAATTAATGAAAG
This sequence comes from Rhinopithecus bieti, assembly GCF_001698545.2. Classification (NCBI taxonomy): domain Eukaryota; kingdom Metazoa; phylum Chordata; class Mammalia; order Primates; family Cercopithecidae; genus Rhinopithecus; species Rhinopithecus bieti. The sequence goes on from NW_016827678.1 coordinate 49,138, forward strand.
CTTTTATTTAAAAATCACTCAGAAGTTGCAGATTTTAAAAACAGAAGGTAACCATTTCTTTCTCTGAAATACTAGCGTGTTCACCATCTTTACTCATCTTCTTCATAGTTCTATGAGACAGATTTAACCAAAAAGGCACCTCTTATTTTGTTTTTGTTTTTTTAAAAAATCATTGTAATATACCATGATGTGAAAACAGGAGACAGTCACTTGAGTCTTTCAAACAACTACAAGTAGTAAATAAATTTGATGCCATTTCACTGTGCAAGAGGAAATACACGTTTCCATTACCCCATGATGAATCTAATGATAAAATCTAGATAGAGCCAGATCTATGTTTTGTTAACATTTTTATTGCTACGTGCTCTCAATACAACAAACAGCATCAGTAGTGTACACTTTGATAAAAAGGAATTTTTAGCTTGGTAGAAAAGAAAGCCCAAAGGTCAGAATTATAATGAATATGTACATCCTTATGGAAACTGTTTGTGTGACCATCCTTATCTTCCCCCGTGGATGAGATGTATGCACACGCAAGTAAACTAGAGAGAATTTTATCCTATGGGAATTTTTAGGAAAAATAAAAAAAGACTTAAGGCTCAGGGATTGTTTTACTATCTGAAATTTGCCTAATTTGACCTTCAAAATTCTTGCACAAAGTAGCAGCAATTCTTTAGAGGTATAGAGTCAATAGTTTAAGTTGTTAGTTTACAATGATTAAAATGCAAAAGTTCTTGCACATTCTGTACTTTGAGAGTTTAATTTATCTACATTTTAGTTTGCTAATATATTTTTACGCAGTTCAGGTACTGACCTCAAAATCATTATGCTGATAACACTATCTCCTCTCATTTACGTATAATTCATGACGCATTTATCTCTTTCAAAAACTTTTAAAAATGTTTCTAATTCACAATTTCATTGAACAGCTAGCTGAGTCCATACAATTTAATGTTTCCTTGAAGGGAAACAAGTCATCAATTTAATATCGACTACTAAAAATGCAAGATGTTTGCATAACATCAAATTAGTTCAGTTTTAGCTTTTGAGTTTGCTATAGTAGTTTGCTTAAATGTCTCCTCTATGCACAGAACAAAGCATGCATCTCTAATTATGTCTCTCTAGTTTACCAAAACATGTAATTGATATTAGTGTAAATATTTAGTACATAAAAATACTATCAAGAAAAAAAAATCAACTTTTAATAAATATCTTCGGTTCTGAATTCTATGTACAAGTACTTTACATCTACTCCCTGGAGAGAGCATTTCTGGCTTTGCTGTGAGCAAGGTGACCACTGACATAAATTATTAGCACATTATTGCAGTCAGATGCATTGTGGTTGTGAACATTTGAACAGGAACCATATGGAAAATAAATATCTCAACAATTGACATATGCTTTCTTGAACCTGCCTTCAAAGCTCCAAAGCTCTACTATACTCAAATGTCAATTCTAGACTGATGATACTTTTCTCAGCTACCAACATACAAATAAGTTATCCCAAAACTTTTTCCTTTGTGATTATTACAGTACCTTGAGTATAACTGTTTGTATCTGTCAACAATGTGAAAATTAAAAAAGAAACACACGCACACAAAAACAAAAGACACCTCAACGGTGCCTACTGAGGTCCCAGAAAGAGGGTTTCAGTTTTATCTTGCACGAGTTCATTTACTATTCGTTGATCCCTGTGACCGTAAGTGTATTAAGACACCAATCCTTTAAATTATAAGTATGGAAGGCAATAGGTAACCTGATATGTGTATATCTATAGCTTTTGTGATTTTTTTCTTTTTCTATAATTTATGTATCACATTGTTGATTCAACAAAACCCTTTATATTGTCAGTAGCTGTAATTGTAACTTTCTTTTGTAATACTCTGCTTTGAAAATTAACCTGTAGAATGTCAAACAAGGCAATATTCAATGACAGGCACCTAGAACATCCAGAAATGTAATATAGTAAACAATCATTTGAGAACACATCTCTTAAAATAATACTGATTTTTGCAATATACAGTATTTACACAACAGCTGCAAATTTGCTCATACAATATTTCTAATATAGATAAATAGGAATACAAGTCTAAGAATTCTTTGTTCCATATCCAAAATTTCTTGTTAAAGTGTAAACCATTGGTATCTCTTTTTTATTTTTACTGTAACTTTTCTAAAACAAACAAAAAGACAGCTGATATGCACAATTGGTTCCAGTCCCTTTTCTGCTTCAGAGAGCGACCAACACAAACTTAGCAACATATTTTTTTTCTTTAATAATCTTTGGTGCTTTCTTCCAATGAATTCTGGTAAATGAGTCAATGCAGAACAAAAGAGGATGAAAGCAACTAGAAAGTGAGCCAGCACTTTCTGTTCTTCCAATTACAGATAAAATGAGCTGACGATCTATAGAGATTTCCACTTTAAACAAGCATATGCACCATGGGAAGAGAGAGGTTGTCCAGGTTTTCCTCTAGTTTCTAGCCTTTTTGGTTCACTTTCTCATCTTTCTAAGGTGGATGATCTTGTCGGACGTCTGTTGTCAATAATCTTTCCATCTTTCTGTGAGGTTCTTGCCTGAGAAGAAGCACCTATTGAATCACTGGCTGCAAAGAAGGAAGCAGCAGCCATTTGTGAAGCTGAACTGAGGTGGCCCCTCTTGGTGGGTGGGGAGGATGGTGCGGCGACCAGTCTCACAGTCTTACTTCTTGCTTGCTGAGCACTCCTCTGGGGTAAATTAGCACCATCAGGTTTACCGTTTGACCTGAAAGCAGCATATGCATTTGGACCTCCCACCGAAGAGATGCTACTCAAAGATGTCTTCTTTGCAGGGGTCTCTGAATGATAAGGAACCAAAGATGTAGGCATCACTAGAGATCTAGGGAGGTCACTAGGGTTAGAGACGACATCATCATGAGTTTCAGCAGCTTCTAGAAGGTATGGTGGTGGCAGGGTGCTACTGCGCTTGCTGCAGGACTCACAACATAACTTGTTATAACCTGGTATGGAGCAGTATCGTGCCAACACTTCCATTTGACAGAATATGGACTTGTCTCCCAGACATGGCTCATCTGCAAAAATAAAAAGAAAATAAACCAACACATGCATCTAAACATAAAATGAAAGGAGGAAAAAATGAAAATTTTTAATGAATGTAAAAAGATTTAAGTGCAATCTGACACCTATGGGAGTGATCCACACAGGCTTTTGCGTTAAAAATATGAACATTAGAATGAATTCACTAAAATAAATAGTTCTTTATCTACAAAGTCCTTGTGATGATCATTATCTTAATATTTCCACCAGAAGTCTTCAGACCACAGAGGGTATTTTTTTTCTCCAAGTGGGAACATATATCTGTTTTTAGAATGGGCAAAGATAATTTATTTAACGCTGTGGTTAAATTTTTAGGATGCAAAGGGGCACCTGTATTTTATTTTATGGTATTTCTGACTTTCTCAGAGGGTATTCCCTACATTATGTTAAAATGTGAAATCAAAATAAATACTAAACACTTATAAAACAAAACAAATCTTACAAAGGTATTCTCCAAAGGAATAATCAAAAATACCATATTGATTTAAAAAAAAATAATTCTCCTGGCCGGGCGCGGTGGCTCAAGCCTGTAATCCCAGCACTTTGAGGCCGAGACGTGGCGGATGCACAAGGTCAGGTAGATCGAGACGCATCCTGGCTAACCCGGTGAAACACCCCCGTCTCCTACTAAAAAATATAAAAAACTATCCGGGCGAGGTGGCGGGCCGTTGTAGTCCCAGCTACTCGGGAGCTGAGGCAGGAAGAATGGCGTAAACCCGGGAGGTCGGAGCTTTGCAGTGAGCTGAGATCCGGCCACTCAGCACTCCAGCCTGGGCGACAGAGCGAGACTCCGTCTCAAAAAAAAAAAAAAAAAAAAAAAAAAAAATTCTCCAGTTTGAGATCGAGACCTCCTGGCCTACACGGTGGAAACCCTGTATCTACTAAAAATAACAAAAAAAAATTAGCCAGGTGCAGTGGTGGGCACCTGTAGTCCTAGCTACTTAGGAGGGGAATGGCATGAACCCCAGGAGGCGGAGTTTGCTGTGAGCTGAGATCTAACGCCACTGCACTTCCAGCCTGGGTGACAGAGCCGAAACTCCCGTCTCAAAAAAAAAAAAAAAAAAAAAAAAAAAAAAAAAAAAAAAAATTCAGTTTGAATAAAATAGTTTCATATTTATCATTGAATATTCTCAGATTATTTGTTATCTGAATGCACAAATTTGGGTAAAGTATGCCAAATCTCTTATGAATAATTCATGGTTCTCACACTTAATTTTATTTAATTGACAGTACTTTATGTTTGAAGGATACTTAGTAACACTCATAAAATGTAATTTCATTGAATTGGCAGCACTTGGTCTAAAAAATACCAAAGCAATACTCATAAAACACTTGATAACATCTAAAGTAACACTTCTAAAACATTTCATACTGCATGTGTACACATTTTTTTATTACTTTAAAATTTTATTGATTCCAGGTTACAAGATTTGGATTTCAGATAATCCAAATCCAATCATAAAAATGTTAACTTGTGCGTAGTTTTAGTCATCCTGGGTATACGTTATGAAATAAAGACATATCCTGTGCCTCTCTGATGACAGAACCAGTGCATAGAGTAGCATCCCTGCAGATGTGCAACACAGAAACACTGATCCATTCCCAAAGAATAAATGCAAAGAACTGTCAATTGTGGCATTTATGTAACAGAATCACTTAAAATTACAGTGTATTATTGGGTAATACTGTATTGCTAAGAAAGAAACCTGCTACATAACTCCCCAAAAATTGAAAAATCCTTTCTCTAAAGTTTGAAACAAAAAAAAGAGAGTCAGTTGGCAAAGCCAATAGAGGACTAAAATTACCAACAATGAGCTGTAATACTATCTCCACTTCCCAAATTGTGAAATGACTCATACATGCTTGATATGTGCAGGTCTATTATATGGTATAATGTGGCTGAATACTTCGTATAAGCTAGGTCATCATCTAATTATGTTATAAATGTCTGTGCATTATGTTAATGGGTTTCACCTTAAATATTAATTTCTCTTCATGTGTGATTTACGTTTTTTTTAAACCCATATCTCAAAATAAGAAAACATTTTCTTTCTGTGTATGTCAGGCTATAGGTCTTAAGAGGAGAGGACCTTATTTGACCTTGAACTCTCTTTTTCCCCTAACCCCTTTCCCTCATCACCCCTGTTCAGAGGCCCCTCTTGGAAGTATGACCTATTTTCTCTGAGTTACAGAACGAGTCCAACCAAAGGTCTCCCATTTCTAAGTGTGAGCACTTTGGCCTTGCAGAGTCCTGTTCATAACCTGGGTTTCATTGGGGCCAGAATATACTTTTGTGTGGAGGAGGAAATGGGAGAGATATTCTGAGAAAAATGTGAGCAAAGGAATACATTAACCTTATGGTAATTTGCCTACTGATAAATGGGAAGAGCTTATAGGCAAAAAAAATGGTACAATCAAAATATGGAGTCACATAAAAAAAATCAATCAATTAAAAAAAAATTAAGGAAACTTTTCAGACTTCTCGTTCCACCCCCAAATCATTATAAGAAGTTCTGGAAAAGAGATTTACACATGGTCTCAAAAAGCCATTTGATCCTAATAGCAGTTTGAGATTCTGGTAGAAAGTATTACTTATTTTACTTGAAATATGGTAGAAACATGCGACCATTTAGAACTCTTAGGATTGACCTTTGGGCCTCGATTTCAGAACAACAGAACAACTAAAAGGGATATGAAATCACTAAAATAGTTAAGCTATCTTATTAGCTCCTTGGTTTTATATTCAAAACAATTTCTTCTGGCGAAAGAAGCAAAATCAAGAAAATTCTTGCTAACCATTGGGCACCTCTGTAGAAATACACAGCTGTACCAGCTCCAAGATCGATAAAGCTTACTCACAAAGTGGTAGCCTCTTAACAGGAATAACTACATAAGAATAAAATATTATGGTGACAGTGTATGTTAAAACTTCTGAGTAAAGTTTGTTCTTTTGGTTTTGATTTGTATTTTGAGCTTTTACATATATCAAAACTTTCCAAAGTAAAATGATTAAATATATAAGTCCTATGTCTCCCCCACATGGTCAGATATGTTCTTGCTATAACATATTTCAAATGAAATTTATAATGAAATAATTTATAAGGGTTAAAGACTTAAAGCCTGAAATTTCTTCAAAAAAATAAAACATTTGACAAGATAGTCCTTTGCCAATTTTCTTGACAAAAAACACCATTCAGCAGATGTCAATATTCAATCAGTGTCTTACTTATGGTGTTGGAGGCCAAGCACAAAACAACTTCTTTTTTTAAAATTTTTTTTATTTTTATTTTTTGAGACGGTCTGGCTCTGTTGCCCAGGCTGGAGTGCAGTGGCCGGATCTCAGCTCACTGCAAGCTCCACCTCCCGGGTTCACACCATTCTCCTGCCTCAGCCTCCCGAGTAGCTGGGACTACAGGCGCCCGCCACCTCGCCCGGCTAGTTTTTTGTATTTTTTTTTTAGTAGAGACGGGGTTTCACTGTGTTAGCCAGGATGGTCTCGATCTCCTGACCTCGTGATCCGCCTGTCTCGGCCTCCCAAAGTACTGGGATTATAGGCTTGAGCCACTGCACCCGGCCCAAAGCAACTTCTTTAGTCTTGAGTCTTTTAATGTGTGAAAACAATGTCCACATTTGTCACTGGCATGGATTTAGCAGAACTGCATTTAAGAGAAAGACTGTGGTGGAGGCGGATGGGTGGGCTAGGAAAACAAGGGAGGAGAAGAAAACATAAGGGAAGAGAGAATGCAATAAACAGATGAGGGCAGTGAGAGAGAGACTTGGCGAGAGAAAATGAGACAGGAAGAGAAAAAGACAGGTCAGTGGAGGGGCTAGGAAGAGAAAGGAGGAGAAAGAGACAGACACAAGGAGTGGAAGATGGAGGAGTAGAGAAAAAGAGCTGTAAGAAGGAGAGGAAAAAGGTGGGTATGGTCTGAATGTGTGCCCCCAAAATTCCTTTGTTGAAACCCAATCCTCAAGGCGATGGTACTAACAGGGTGGGGCCTTTGGGAGGTGACTAGGCTATCAGAGTGAGGTGCTTATGAATGGAATTTGTGCCCTATAAAAGATAATCAAGGGAGCTCCTTGGCCCTTTTCACCACATGCGGACAGAACAACGAGGCACCATCTAGGAAGCCCTCACCAGACACTAAATCTGCTGATGCCTTGATCATGGGCTTCTAGACTTAGAACTCTGAGCAATAATTTTTTTTTTTTAAATAAATTACGCAGTCTCAGGTATTTTGTTATAGCAGCTAGAACAGACTAAGGCAATGGAGGAGATAAGAGATGGGGGAGAGAGAGAGAGAGAGAGAGAGAGAAAGAGAGGTGGAAGAGATGGAGAAACAGAGACAGACACACGAAGTTGGACAGGAAGGGAAGGATAAAGAAAGAAAGGGAGAGGGTGGACGGGAGGACACTGAGAAAGAGGAAATGGGAGAGAAAGAGAAACAAACACACGGAATAAGGAAAGAGGGGGAAGAGACAGGAAGAGGCAGGAGGAGAGAGATGATGAGAGGGAAAAAGAATGACAGGAGGTAGAGCCACGGAGACTAGGACAGGGAGAGGGAAGGAGAGCAAGAAGAAAGAGTAAGGACTAGAAAAAGCATGCGTGACTGACACAGAAAGTGAGCCACATACACACAGCAGGTGACAGCTCATCAGAAACAGAGCAAGACAGACACCCAAAATAAGAGAGAGACAGAGGAGCGCAAATGGAGACACAGATGAGCAAGTGCAGGATAGAGACAGATGTGGACAGAGAGCTATGGAAATGGAGGCAGAAGGAGACAGTGATAGAGACAGAAACGATCCAATACATTTTGCTTGTTTTATTTACTTATTTTTTGATATGGAGTCTCACTCTGTCACCCAGGCTGGAGTGCAGTGGCATGATCTCAGCTCCCTGCAACCTCTATCTCCTGGGTTCAAGCGATTCTCCTGCCCCTGCCTCTCAAGTAGCTGAAATTACAGGCATGCTCCACTATACCCAGCTAATTTTTGTATTTTTAGTAGAGACAGTGTTTTACCATATTGGTCAGCCTGGTCTTGAACTCCTGACGTCAGGTGATTCACCCACCTTAGCCTCCCAAAGTGCTGGGATTACAGGTGTGAGCCACCGCACCTGGCCCCATTTTGCTGTTTTAAAATAGCAAATTGACTGAATAAAGACAATAAACCCTGCTTTTGCCATAGAGCAAGTTGGTAGGTCAGGCAAATGCTTAATTTTATCCTATGTGCAAGGTGTCTGTCTGAAGTTACTCTATGGATAGACAGTTACTGGAAATGGCTTTAGAGTTGAGAGACATTACCCACACATCAAAATTGAATAATTTTAGTAAAATATTTCAAAACCGTTGCAAAATTATGCCTTTTAATAAAGATGTGAAGTTATAGTTAAATATAACAAGGAAAAATTAAGTGGTTCCTATGAGCAACACAAATTGATAGATGTTACATATACATAGCACAGCCCTCACCCCAACGTCACCAGCCAGAAATGGCAGGGCTATAGTGGTCATGATAATTAAAAAGTGTAGGACATTGCCTCAAATGCTGATCTTAAAGAACTGAATTGGACTAATATTTCACAGGTGTTTTCCTTTGGTTATTTATCAGTAAACGAATATAAATTCTATAACTTCTCTCAAAAGGAAATTCTGCTTTTTGAGGTTTAAAAACATCAGAGCAGTGAAGTCAATTGGTGTGACACCTACCATTACAAGGAGGCAGTTGACAGGCTCTGACCGACTCAGGCTTTTCACCATCACAGTGGTCCCCAGCCCTGCAGAGGACCTGCCTCACCTCTGTTCCTTCACCGCAGGTCACTGAACACTGCAGAGACAAAGGCTGTGGTTACAGACATTTATTCCACCAAGACCATGCACACACACACACACACACACACACACACACACACACACACAGATCTAGAGTTCGTTCTCTATTAAGTGATGCTGCACAGTGGTTTTGAAGATAGATACCACTGAGTTTATATTCTGACTCCCTTATTTACTGGCCTAGGCACATTGTTTTTTCTATATAAGATTCAACTTCCTTATCTGGTGGAAAGCTGGGATAATAATACTCGCCTTATAAGATTGTTTTAGGACCAAATGAAGGCAAAGGAAACAATGTGTATAAAGCAGTAGCAAAATGCCTGGTACCTAGTAAGCATTCCCTACGAAAGAAGCCATCATTAATAACAATGTTAACATCTGCTGTAGTTTCTAAAAACAATGTTGATGATGTCTGTTCTCAGGGACCCAATGATGGTATTGAAGGTCCCCACTTCTTCTTTCTTACAGATGGCAGAATTTACTGATAAGTTGCCTCGGATGGTTAATTCAGCGTCCTTGGAACTACTATTATTCCATGTTCTTAAGTTCTTTTCTCTAATGAAAATCTTTACTGCTCCAAAACTAAGCTCAGAAACGTCCATGCAATGGCCCTAGGAAGGTGCTATGGAGGAGGGACTTCTACTGAGACTTTGATATGAGTTAGCATTACGGTCCTATGTGGGTGACCTGTACTTGTATTATGGTTTGAATGTCCCCTCCAAAACTCAGGTTGAAATTTAACTGCCACTGTAACAATGTTGAGAGGGACCTGTAAGAGGTGGGACCTCTCAGAGGTGATTTATGGGCAGAGGTGATTAATGCTATTATCTTGAGAATGGGTTAGTTATTGCAGGAATGGGCTCCTGACAGAAGGATCTTCTGTGTTTCTCTTGCATGCTTCCTTGCCATGTGATGCCTTCAGCTACAGGAAGACCCTCTTCAGATGCCAGTGCCATACCCTTGGACTTCGCAGCCTCCAGAACTATATGCCAAATAAACTTTTGTTCTTTATAAATTACCCAATCTATGATATTCTGTTAAAGCAGCAAGAAATAGATAAGACAACTTGCTTGTTTCTTCCTTTCTGGGTTTACTCTCCACTTCCTCATTAGTTTCCTGTCTGATTTTTGATGCCCTTTCCTCCTATAAATGATTCTCCTATGACCCCAAGATTTCTTATTTTGAATCTTTAGAAATATCTAAGACAGGTGGTAATAGCTGACAGTGCAACATGGAGTCAGCCAATTAACAAACAAACATCATCTGGACAGGTATGCTAAGCACTAGCTGAGGAAACCAGGCACACTATTTTTGAGAAATGTGTGTACTAGTGGCAAATACAGATTCAAGAATCAGAGTTATAATACTCTGTCATGAACAGCATGGTAAAGTTAAGTTGCACTGCCTTTCAGATGTAGAGGAGGAACTGCCAGGAAAGGTACCACCTGGAAGATGGTCATTAGGACTATGGAGACGAGCTTTGGTGGAGAAGGAGAAATTATCAGGTAGGAGGAGGGGGAGTCCAAGTTAGCTGAAAGGTAGGAGGCTCAAACAAGCATGGTCTGTTTGGAGCAGTGGGAAGTTTACTCGAACTGGGACAAAGAGTAGGAATGAAGAAAGAATAAAAGGAGTTCGTGCGGTGCAAAATGGTGCTGGGCCCTGCATTCAGTATCAGGGGTTTGGAATTTATCCTGAAGGAACAGGGAAGTCAACAAAAATATTGGACAAAAGAACAGTCATCTATCAGACTTCTTCTCTATGTTACGAAACACATAAACATGGTTTGCCCCTACCAACTAAACGTAAGTGCAGGTACTGTTTTAAAGCATTAATTTTTCCTAATAGCTCCAGGTAATTACAAAATATGCAGTTGTTTCTCAGTTCACACAAAGCCTAACTGATGTTTAAGCCAAATTAAAATATCTACACATGCTTACACACACACTTTACATATGCATGCTCAGAATTCACACACCTACCTCACTCCAGGGTCCCGTTTTCCACTGTGCTGGGCAGGGCACTCTGTTACAGGGCCGGCGGCTCTCGGGACGGTCACCCATGCAGTACTTGCTGTGCACAGAGCGGTTGGTGCCATCATGGAGTGGCTGAAGGCAGCGTACAGTACGAAGTTGATAGCCAGAACTTCCACAGGTTTTGGTGCAGTGTTCCCATTCTTCTGCTACCCAGCTGTGGGTGCGGGGGTTTAACACTGAAATTATCACTGGTATGTATAGTGCACACATTCCCACCCGCAAAGCCTAGACTCTTCTGCTCTCTGAGTGACTTGCAACCTAGTGGGCACACTGCAGTTCAGGAAGTGGTTTCAGAAAGACGGATATAACGGATCACTTTTTAGCAATAGCAGGTTGAAACTTTTAATGCCCTACTAATTTTTTTTTTTTCCTGCTTCTCAGTGATGCTGAAACCTTCTCTTTTCCGAAAAGGATGATCTACAGAGGGTTTCTGAAACTCATCTTAAAGTTGCTCTATAGATTCAGGCATGAAGGCAGTTTTCAAGGATAGCACCAACTCACTCTCAGTCATATTTTCTAACAGTGTTAAACATCTGACAGTGAATTTTTAAAACAGAATCCATCTAATGCTTGCTAAGACACACTTACGATTTGCTTACATAACCTTCTGTTTTCACTATGGTTTCCTTCTCTCTTGATCATGTCTATTATACACAGTTAAAAGTCTGGTTCACATTCTACAGAGGGTAAGCCTCATGTTTTCTTCTGGGTTGGAAGAGGGCACATTTTTATGAAATCTAGAGGGCTCACTTATGTTTAAATATTTTAACTGATATGACGGTTTTATTTCTACAGTTGTTGCTATGAAGGCTACCTGACATATCTATATCATTTGGATAATGCAGTTCTTCTGATTAACCCTTACTGGGCCTGACAAGAGGTAAGGGTGGTATGCATTGGGGCTGGGTAAAAACTGTTCACACAAATGCACCTGATAGCAGTATTTCCAGAGGCATTTTCCAAAATATTTACGAGGGGACATTCCCAGATTCTAGTGTTAGTGTCCCAAGCACTTTCCAAATCAGCTGTGGATACGACATTACACACAGTTCTCCAGTACACATGGTTACCAAGTCCCAAAGGGCTGTCACCATTGATTCCATCTGGTTATGCAATCTGTCTGTATGTAATTCAGGCTAAAATTAACTTTGCCTTTTCCAAAGTTACTTTCCCTCTGCAATTTTTTTTTTCTCTCCATATATAAGAGGCACCAAAATATAACCATGCTAAAACCTTGGCAATCTTTGGTATTCACAGTTTAAGACTGCTTTAGCTTGTCAAACTGGCGGTAAAATGTATCATGACAACTGGACTGAGGAATTTTGCTCAATTTTGAAGACCTCAATGATGAGTCTCTTTTGAAGACAAATATACTTCACAGATACAGGTAACTTCTGATTACCTCCATTCCCTCCTAAGATCTCAGAATGAAAGTAAATGACAAAAATGTTATAAATCTAGAAAGACAAAGAAATTTGAGAGGAAGTCACAACAACACAATTTAGGAACCTAGAAAATAGATGGACATATGGAAACTAACTCAGCAGATTAGGAAGAATGAAGTCCAACTCAGCAGTATAAGGTGATGAGCAAACTGACTTGCACTGTAGAACTTTAGAAACATTTAGGGATTAGAGGCCTTAGATACAGTGTGAGCTGTGAAAACAAGGGTGAAGCCAAGACCAAAAGCAGGAGAACTAATGAAAAGTCTGTTTGGAAGCAATTAGACCCTCTGATTCTTAACCATAGAGGGTGATTTGCCCTCCTCCAATGCAGAAGACATGAGGTTTATTATCCTCTGTAGAATGTGAACCAGACTTAGCTGGATACAATAGGCACGATCAAGAGAGAAAGAAACCATAGTAAAAACAGAAGATTATGTAAAAATCCATCTGTGATGTGGTGAGATCGCTTTAGACACCTATACACATAACATTTCCAGAACAGCATTTAAACTGGCTTACACTCCTTAGGAAGAGATTGATTCTGCTCTATGGAATCTATTTTATAAGAAAAGCCCTAAATATACAATTAATTGAGGGCCTTTTAATAAAATGGCTGAGTCAGATCACCCTATAGTTGAGCCCACCAGCTATGACTATAAGGCAAACTTCTAATCAGCATTCTAAACCCTGCATTTTTATATACGTATGAACATCCCAGGATTACCACATGGAAATCCTCTAACGTAAATGATGGAGGTGGAGTGGGTGTGGAGAAATGGAAGAAAAGAACTCAAAATAAATTATTTAGAAACAGGGAATGAATCCTTGATACTCCAGAAGAGATAAAAGAATATATTGCATCTGTGAAATAAAAATCAAATGCCTCAAAAAGAAATACCTAGAGCTCTTGAATATTGATGATATCAGAGCAAAAATGAAAGGCTCAGCAAGTGCAACAATGAACAACAGGAGAGAAAACCCAAGCTACAAATGTCCCAGAAAGAAAGAACACTGAAGAACACAGGAGAATTAAAAAAAAAAATACGAGAAAATCTTCCAGAGATGAAAGATATCCATTTTATATTTTTAAAAGTTTGTGTCATTTGCCACAATACAGATGAAACTGGAGGAAGTTATGCTAAGTGAAATGAGTCGGACACAGAAAGACAAATACCATGTGACCTTCACTTATTTTCTAGATTCCATATGTGGAATTAGAAAAGTGGAACTCATAGAAGTGGAGACTAGAATGGTGGTGATTAGGGGCTTGGGTGAGGGTGAAGGAGTAATGGAGAGATGTTGGTCAAGGGGTACAAAGTTTCAGTTAGAAGAAATATGTTTTTGAGATCTACTGAACAGCATAGTGTCTATGGTTAATAATTATGAAATGGGCCGGGCGCGGTGGCTCAAGCCTGTAATCCCAGCACTTTGGGAGGCCGAGACGGGCGGATCACAAGGTCAGGAGATCGAGACCATCTTGGC
>NW_016827678.1:66459-134439 GCF_001698545.2 Rhinopithecus bieti
CTCCAGCCCGGGACACAAAGCAAGACTCCATCTCAAAAAAAAAAAATAATAATAATAATTATGAAATGGATATTTCAAAATTGCTAGGAGAGCAGATTTTAAATGTCTGCACCACGAAAAATGATAAGTATGTGATGTGATAGATTGGTTAATAGCTGAATTTAATCATTCCACAATGTATGCATCCATCAAAACATTACACTGTACCCCATAAAAACATACATTTTTTATTTTTTAATCAAAAATCTCTACAAGTACACAGCACCATGATGAGTAAAAATGAGCACCAAGTCAATTTCATCACTGGGATTTCAGGACGGTAGGAATAAAATGACGGTCCTACAAACTTTGAAAGACATTGAAAGGTCATAGAGAAAGAATTGAGAATCAGAATGGCAACCAACTTTTCAACAGCAACACTTGGGTGTAGATAATAATAGAACAATATTTCTGAGTCTTAGGGATGATATATAGTTTGGAATAACAGGAAATCCCACAGAAGAGAAAGGTAGTAGGAATTCCAAGGAGGATGATGAAAGGAAACCCTAGGATGAAAGCTGGTAAAAAGTCCAAGCTGGAGCTGGAACACAGAGAACTCTGTTCTCTAAGATTCTTCTGCTTCTATGGAGATTACAGTGACAGGATATTTGGATGTTCAGTATTTTGAGGGGATTGATACTGAGAAAGAGAGTTTGGGAATGAATTACAGAAAAGTAGTAGAAGATCAAATACATAAAATCAAAATATGCACTTATTCTGGAAGAAACGTTACAAGAAAGAAACCATAATAATGTGCATGCTATGTGACTCAGGTATTAAGAGAGATACATGTTAATATAAACCCTGAATATTGCGATCAGTAAAAGGTATGTTAGGTCAGCAACGGGAGTAGCAGGGAAGGAGAAAGTGTGGCCTCTGGGTGTGCATTTGCAGAGTGGTCATAAAATAATACAATCTTCACATTTCACAGTGAAAATTCAATGTATAATGTCTAACCTACCTCCCAAAAAAGTCAAGGAATAGAAGGAAAAACATTTGACTTAGAGAGAAGGAAACAAGTAATTACCAAATATCAAAATAAATATAACAGTTGAAAGTGGTTGTTTTTGAGGAACAAGAATGTGGTGAAAGGCACAGAACTGAGCTTTATATAATTCCTGTGAAGTGACTTGACTATTTAAACCATGTATATATAGAGCTTTGACTGAAAATAAAATCAAAACTAAAAAGAGCTAAAGGCAGTGAAGTCCTGATTTTGACCTACAGATACGATAGTTAAAATAAATGCTTACAGCGGATGTGTACACTCTTGAATATTGCACATTCGTCTAATAGGTTTCGGCTTTTTGTTGGCCTCACAGAAGCTGCGATGGACCATTTTATTATCACTTTTCCTACGGCATCCATATTTAGTGTACTGGAAACCTGGAAAAGGAAATAAATTTCTTTGGATTTAATCACTTATTCATGCTGTTAGTTACTTGATTATTCACTCACTCATTCATACATTTATTCATCCATTCAATAAATATGTATTGAGTGTATACAATTTGGCACTTCAATAGGTGCTGAAGGTCCCAAAGAACATTAAATAAACAAAAACTTTTAGCTTTTCAAAGAATACATTTAATAAATATTGCAACTGCATGCTTGTTAAAGACCTAGACTCTAAATATACAGTCTAGTGTGAGAGATAGATATGAAAACCACTGTGACAATATCTAGTGACATAGGCTTTTAGAAAACTATGTAAATAACTTACAGTAGAGGGCACTAAAGGAACACAGAGGGAAGAGATCTGTAACTTGGAGGAGGGGAGGGGAAAGCTTGGAGGATCAGTACTTTCCTTCAGCAGAATATTGAAGTTCAAATAGTATGGGGTAATGGAAATGAAGCAGAATTATTCTCCAAGCAAAGGAAATAACATATGAAAAACTGTGGTTTCTTCAGAAAGCTGAAGTATCATGGTTGAAGAGGGCAGGAGGTAGGGAAGGATCAGATCTTGAAAGCCTTCAGTGTCTTACAAGTTCTTGGACATTATTGTGAAGGTTATAGGGCGTTACTGAGGGTCTCTCAAACATCAACTTTTATATTTGTAATTATGTATATATATTTGAAAAAATTCAAACCTATCCAAAAGTTGTAAGAAAATACAACAAATATTTGTATACCTTGCATCTAGATTGATTTTGTGACTATGTCACCACATTTGCTGTATTTCTTTATAAATGCGTATGTGTGTAAATATACATATAATTTTGCCGAACCATTTGAAAGTTGAGGATATCCTGATCCGTCACTCCTAAATATTTAAGCACAGATTTCAGAAGTACATTCTCTTATATAACTATAATATCATTCTTAAAATGAGGACATTTAACATAGACATAATGCTATTATCTAACATACAGACCTATTCCAAAATGTTCAGTTGTCCCTATCATGTTATTTATGGCAATCCTTTTCCAGTCAAGCATCATATGTTGCATTTAACTGTTATGTCTGTAGCCTCCATCAATCAGAAATAATTACTGAATCTCTTTTGTCTTATGGCATTTACTATTTTGAAATTTAAAACCATTTGTTTTATCAAATGTTCCACAATTTGGTCTGTTTAATTGTGTTCTAATGATGAGATTCAAGTGATTCACTTTTAGAAAGAATGCTGCATAAAGTGATGTTGTGTCTTCAGGACAACATATTAGAAGACTGAAAGATTTTAATCTGGGAAATAATATAATTTTACCATTCATTCATGCATTCATTCAAGAAAAATTACCCTATAAATTAAGGCAGAGAAGAACATCAATATTAGTTGACTAGTTAAAAGGCTATTGCAATAATCGTCCCTCCCAAAGTGGTGACTGGAGTCTGGTGAAGAAGGAATAGATGTGGTAGATATGAAGAAGGTATATCTGACAAATATTGTGACCAAGTAAATGTTGAGAGTACAGCAGAAGGGAGGGTCCAAATTAAATGGGCATCTTGTAATGGATAAAGAGATGTCATTTAAAATAATTAACTATTGTATGCCTCCCTCAAGAAAACACTTTAGAAATACAGCCTTGAACTTAAAATTATAAAATAAATAATTTACACAAGCACTGCCTAATACAAATTTTGTTCTCAATTATTTGTTGACATTTTTGTAACAGCCTCTTGCTTTCTCCTGCCCATGGGAGATAATTGGTAATGGAGCACCTGTTTAGAACTAGAGGAACGGATGATGGGAGAAATTGAGAAACATTAAGTCCAGCTTAATGGACTCTGGAAAGGGAACGGAGGTAGCACAGTGCAGTGAGTGAGAGCATGTGTTCAGAAGCCAGGTTATCTGGGTTTGAATCCTATGGGCTCTGGGAAATTATCTTGTGTGTCCTTCAGTTTTGCTACCACTTTAACAGAGGTAACAATAGTACCAACTGCATAGGGCCATTGTGAGTATTCATGCATTGATATATAAAGCATTTAGAACAGTATCTGGTTTCAAATATATAGCATAGTCAGTTACACAGTCATGCAACCAATAGCCCTTTTATTATTAACTCTGGTAGAAATGCAGAGAGATATAGAAAGTAAAAGTAGGGAAGAAGAAAGGTGAGGAGCAGAGTACAATGAATTTGGGAGAGTTTTGGAGTTTGGGAAGAATAAAGTGATTAAGAGGACCAGTACAGTAATGCAAGACAAAGGACCTGAGAGAAAAGGACAAGAAGATTTTACAGTCTGTCACTGTTATGAAAGGAATCCTATTATTTGATGATTCTTTCAGTAAAAATGTTTTGTATTGATGTTTTGATGGTTATGTTTGGTGTTTCTCAGATTCTGACCTCGATTAGAGACAGCCATAAAGGTAGAAGCAAGATTGGGTTTTATATGCATTACATTTTGATATAATAAATGTGTTCAATTGTTACCTCCACCACAGGGTTTGGAACACTGAGACCAGCTCTTCAAAGCCCACTCAAAAGTATCGAATTCTTCCTGGATGACATTGTTGCTGTTGATCATAGGTACTGAGTCTTCATGGATGATGTACTTATATGTCAGGCTAGAGCGGGTATCGTTTTCTTGAGGTATAATCTAACATACACATGAAATCAATATGTAAATCACCTGAGGGTTTTACATTTTGAGTGTCAAATTACAAATATTTCAGAATATTGCTCTTATTAAAACTGAAAACTTTCAAATAGTTTCAAAATTATAATGTTTTATTTCTGTCAACTATAGTGCACATGTGCCCTGTTTAAGAAGAAGATGAAATATCTATAACACTTTTAACACAAAAGTATTACAAAATACATACACTGAGGGGTAAGAGTTTGTATTATAAACATAATAACTTTATAAGATTCACTGTAGGTTTCCTTAAATTATACCATCTCCTTTTAAAGGATTTTTTAAATTTTAAATGTAAGAATAAGTTAAAATTAA
The DNA here is from genome assembly GCF_001698545.2 of Rhinopithecus bieti. NCBI lineage: Eukaryota > Metazoa > Chordata > Mammalia > Primates > Cercopithecidae > Rhinopithecus > Rhinopithecus bieti. Next base: position 70,891 of record NW_016827678.1, read on the forward strand.
GATTAAATTTTAAAATTTAAAATTAAATTTAAAATAAAATTTAAATAATTTAAAATTTAAAAATTTAATGCATTTTAAAAATTGTCTCAAAGAAATTGTTTTGTATGTTTTGGTTCTGAGACAAAGATAGTAAAGTCCCCCAGTATATACATTATGGAAAATAAAAGAAAAGGAAAAAATCATAATTCTACCAAACTATAGAAAACCAGTCACTTTTATTACTCTGATAGTTCCTCAAGACATTGTGCGTGTGTGTGTGTGTGTGTGTGTGTGTGTGTGTGTGTGTGTGTGTACAGACATATATACTTTTCTGGCCTTGTTTATTTCATGCACATTTCTCAAGATAGTAAATATTCTTTGAAAACATGCTTTTGGAGTGTGGAATGATGGTCATTGGAGACTCAGAGGGGTCAGGGGAAATGGAAGGGGGTTGAATGATGGGAACTTGCTTGGTGGGTACAATATGCATTGCCCCAGTGATGGATGCACTGAAGGCCCTGACTTCACCACAATGCAATATATTGATGTAGCTAAATTGCACTTGTACAAAAAAAGTTAAAAAAAAGAAAATATACTTTTAAATGTCAGCATAGTCTGTAATCCTAAAAGTGTTATGTATTATTGTTAATAAGTGTGTGGTAACTCTTGAATATTTGTATTGATTAGAAATTTTCCCAACTTTCTGGGGATGTCTGGCTTTTCTTAGTAGACTAAAGGGAACAAACACTTTAGAGTCCTAGTTCTTCCGATAGACTGGTGAATGGTCCTCCAGAACAGTTTGAACAATTGTTATTTTAATAACAAGAGTGTATGAAAGTGGACATTTGACACTACATGTTACATAATTTTCATCTTCATTAATTGGATGGGAAAAATATCACGATTTTAGTTGTTATTTATTTGATAACTAATAAAGTTTAATTTTCCTAAGTTTATTACTCACTTATATTTTCAATACTGTACATTGCATGACTGTCCTGGTTTTTATTGGAACTGTACAAACATTTTTTCTCTCCTAAATAATCTGTGCACTAAAGATATGAATTCCTTTTTGTAATAAGAGTTGCAAATATTTTCTCAGTTTGTCTCTTGCCTTTTAATTTTGTTCAGGGCAAATTTGTCTTTTAAAAAATTAATTGATTTTCATGTAGCTTTCATAGGATTTTACTAATTATGCAAAGGGAGAAAAGTGCAATTCATTGGTATTCCAAACTACATGTTTACAACTACCTTTTGTTTGAGAAATGAGGTGATACTAAAACCAGTGGGGGTTGAGGATCTGGTTATCTGGCTTTTATTCTCTTTTTTCTGTCTTTGTTTTTAAAGCAGCATTAAAAAATCAAGCACCATTCGAACAACCCTTACACTCTAGCCAGATATCTAATTCTCTTTGCCCCAGACAGCCTAGCCACCATGTTCCAGAACTCAGAATGGAAAAGCAATGTCATAATGACAGAACATTGCTTGTCTACACCCTCGTCTCCTAGCTACAAATCTCCCTCTTGTACCTTTAGCCCACACCACTTGCTGTGGTCAGATTATAATCAGTGGGCAAGTCTTGAAGCATCTATCATGATGGTTAAGCATCAGGTCTCTAAAGCCAGATACTCATGTTGCTGGAAAATAATACAAAGTAATTATATTAGCGTGAAATAGAGCTTCTGGCCTCCAATCATTCATATTTAAAATAATCTAAATAAAACTTTAATATATATTTTATTATGGAACAGAATGAGAGTCTAGAATAGACCCATATAAATGTGTATAATTAATTTTTGACATAATTGAAAAGGTATTTTAATAGAGAAAGAACAGTCTTTTAACAAATAGTGCTAAAATAACTAGACATAGTGGTGGTTTAAGAAATATGTCTAAGATTAGGTAAAAAAGGACTGAGAATTCCGTCTTGGTTTCACTGTCCCATGTTCTGTCTCACTTGAGTCACTTGCTGTAGTGGAAGTCAATGTCATATTGTGAGGATGTATACACATCCTATGGAGAGGCTTAGGTGGCAAGGAATCATGGACTGCTACCCACCACATGGAAAAGCTGGGTAACAATCATCTGAGCCCTTTCGCAACCACGTGACTAAGCTTGGAAACAGAGTAACCCCCAGTCAAGCTCTGAGATGACTCTAGCCACAGTTGACAGCAAACTCATCAGATGCTCTGTGTCAGAACTAGTCAATTAAGTGGTGTCCAGATACATGCTGCACAGAAACTATAAGTATGTTTGTGTTTAGCTATTAAGTTTGAGGGTAATTTGTTTTATAACAATAGATAACTAATATAGACATCCATATGCAAAAATAAGGACCTAATACTTCATACAAAATTAACCCAAAGTGATTCATATACCTAAATGTAAACTAAGACAGTTACCAAAAAAAGTAGGAGAAAATGTTTTGATGCTGGATTAGACACAAAAAAATTTCATAACACCAAAATCTTGATCCACAAAAGAAAACATTAATACATTGGACTTCGGTAAAGCTAAAATATTTTGCTCCATGAAAGAAGCTACTGAAAGAATGAAAAGACAACATATGGGCTGGAAGAAAACATTTGCAAATCATGTATTTCACAGAGGACTTGAATACACACAGAGCTCTCAAAACTCCACAAAAAGAAAATATAACAACTTTAACAATGGGCAAAAGATTCGAACAGATATTTCAAAAGGGAACTACTTTTCAGAGGAAAAAAGACTAAAAATTGAGTGGAGCAATTTGACTTTAGTATAATATTTTATAGGAAATCCAACAAATAAAAATTCTGTATAAAACAGAAACTAACAATAAATTTCAAATCAAGTAGATGTCTTCTGCTGTCATCCATGAGGGAGTAATGGAGTTGCCTTCCTGATATTAAAAGCTGTACAACTGGGCAAAATATTTGCAGAAACTTTTTTTCTTTTTGGCAATGGATAACATGACAAAGGATACCAATCCTTGTAAGAAGAGAAACAAGCCAGGTCTTATTCCTGAAAAGGGCCAGGTTCTGGACCCTGACACAGAGAGGAGGAGCCCAAGTCCAGTCCAGCCGTCTGACTGAGCAGAGGAGCTAGATTAGAGTTTGGAACCTTCAGAGCAGGGCACTAAAGAAGAGGGGCCTGCTTAGAGAGATCACCTAGAAATCTCCATGGGTCCATGACTGAGGGTTGGTCTGTGTATGGCCAAGACACCAGGCACTCCATGGTGAGGGGGGTGCTAGGAGTGGGACAGAGATACCAGAAACCAGGCAGGGCTAAGCCTAGCACCAAGAAAGGCCACACCATGGGAAGAAGGACAACACTAAAATAGAATAGCTGCAAGGAAGAATAACACCAGGCCTTAAAGGATCAGGATGATCTGACAATAACTTAACTGCCTGCCAGAACAAAACCAGACACCTTACAATTTATCTACCAAAATGTCGAGTGTACAAGAAAAAAAGAAGCAGGAAATGTGAGTCATAAAATAAAAATAGACAACGTGAAGACCCAGAACTTAAAGGGTAACTTAGATGTAATGAGTGAACATTATGAAAATTCAGCCGAAAATGATTACTACAACAAAAAGAACCAAATGGAAATTCTAGAAAAGAAAAGTGCACTATCTGATACGAAAAATTTACTGGATAGGCTCAAGGACAGACTGGAGATCACATAAGAGAAACAGAGACTTAGAGCTCAAAAGGAATAATCCAATCTGAAAAATGTATTTTAAAAAAGATTATAAAAGGATGAACAGAGCCTGAGACTTGTGGAACAATTTCAACAAATTTAAATGAGTCCTAGGAGTAAAAAAGAGGAAGATGGGGTGGGGGTGATGGTTTGGGAAAAACAGTGAAGGAGAAGACATCATGGGAAATTTACCCAAATTTCGTCAAAAACATCAACCTACAAAGCCAAGATTCTCACTGAACCCCAAGCATAAGACATACAAAGAACACCGTAAACTGAGTGTATCACAGTCAAACTGCTAAATCAACAAGACAAAACAAAAAGATGAAGAGGAAAACCCTAAAAGGCAGCCAGAGAAAACTGACACATTACACACAGTGCAGCGATATAAATGAGGCTTCTCTTCATAAATGATGGATTCTAGAAGGCAAGTGCTGTATAAATGAGTAAAAGAGGGCTCCTGTATATTGGCCCCTAGGTTATTTCTTCACAGCAGGCTGAGGCTGAGATCTGTTAGCTCAAAAGCCCTCTGCTGCCAAATACAAACTTTCATACATCCAATTGTTTTTAATGCTGCCCAAATGAGGGAGTTTTAGCCATTTGGGGACTGCCTGCTTTGCACAGCTATAGGAAACTGCATCCAACGTCTGCTAGATATGAGTAAGACCTTCTGGCTATAAGGACCTCACGTTGCTGCCTCCCTTGGAGCCCTCTGACCCACAGACTCTCTGCTGTGCTGCTGCTGAATGACACCACCTAGGCACATACACCACCTCAGATTCCCCTCTTCCTCAGAAGTTCCCTTGCCCTTCTGTCCTCTGGGTGGTGGCCCCACTTGCAAACCGGCTGAGGCCGCGCTCAAATAAAGTGTGTGTGTGCTACTGCCACCTTGTGGCCATATCTTTTTCTTTGCTCAGCCCCCAAACCCTTGGAACTCGCTAGATCATAAAAACACAGTGTTGAAAGAAGGGAAAAAAGGAAACAAAAAAACAAAAAACTAGCAACCTCAGATTCTATATCTAGTAAAGATATCCTTCAAAAATGAGGGTGAAAATAAAGATATTTTCAGATCATTGAAAGCTGAGAGAATTACTTGCCGATACACCCACACCACAAGAAATGCTAAAGGAAGATCTTTATACTGAAGGTAAATGATACTAGATGGAACGTTAGATTTACAAACTAGAATGAAAAGCATACGAAATGGTAAATATGTGGGTAAATACAAAAATCTACTTTCAGTGTTGTCTTTAAAAGGTAACTGATTATTTAAGTCAAAAATCAGAATGCTGCATTATTCAGTTTATAATATATATATACAATAAATTACATGAAAATATTGCACAAAGAATAGGGGGGAAGATAAATGGAATTATTTTAAAAGGCAACTTATTTTTCAATGTTCAAAGTACGTTTAATGTTCAAGGTAAAAGTGTCTTCAGATAGATTAATTATAAAATAAGCTGAACCAACTATACCATGAGCCCGTAATGCCACATACCAAAACAATAACAGGATCATGTAAAGGTCCATCGGTGTGAAGACTTTCAATGTCATCTTCAATGTTATAATCCCACTCCACACCAAGATCTATGAAGGTCCGCGACTTGGCTTCCTCCCCTTTGCCATTTAAAATATAATGTCCTGTAGCCTGGTTCTTAATAGCTAAAGGAAGAAAAATGAGTAACCAGCATACATTTTATTTTATCATATTAAGTGCTGAAGATTCACAGCACATATATCCTTTCTACAAATCAATGACCATATTTCTTTATTAGTAGCAAGCAATCAAAATGGGTGTTAGTTCCGATATTATTCCCATTCTCTTGATTAGGCATTCAAAACTCTCATGAAGCATTCCTAACTAGTCAAAAATATGGCAAGATGGTTAAATAGGCAAAAATAATGTTTGCAAATATTCCCATTTGAAAACATCGTCAAAGAGGTTAATAGTTTCTAAATCATTTATCCTATATATTTCCTTACAAAACTGGGAATATTTTGAAAATGACAGCTACTTTTTCAATAATGAATAGAAACAATTTATGCTAGGATAGCATATAACGTGATCGTTTATTTATTGCATTTTTTAAAAAGTTGGTCAAAATATTTATAGTCATCCAACATAGTTGAAGTAATTTTTCAGGCCAACAATTTAGTTCTCATGATTGTAAAATTTCAGAGCCATATCACCTACTCATATAGTTAGAAAAAGCTGCTTACTGCTAATGGAATTCTTAATGTAGTATACATTTATTACATATTATAAAATTAAATAAAATGCTGGCTTAGTGAGTAAAAAATAATGACTAGGATTTTAAATTTTAGATTTATCAGAATATAATGTTATATTAGAAAGCAAAATTTCATGTTACTACCATTATTGAAAATGTGTGGAAAACATGAGTAATTTTAATTAAATGTATCTATTCCTCTTGGGCTTTAAACTGGTCTATTTTTTCCAAGGACATTAATATGAATTCTAGGATGAAAAATAAGGAATTTTAAATACTGGAGAAAGGCCTATAGCTGACTGCTAGACTATTATTACATTTAGTAGTGAACATAATTTAAATGTGCTTAAAAATTCTATGAAACACCATAAGACAATTCATGTTTTAAAGTCACAACTGAAATAAAACGATTTGCTGTAAATTCTCATGGAGTTGATATGTGATGTCTTAGTTTCGGAAATTATCTTAGTGTTCTTATAGGCCAAGGAATAGGAAAGTTATGTTTACACTTGTCTATACAATTTAAATTTAAACCTCTTTAAAGTGACATTTCCATGTAATCTTCTCATAAAAGAAAAAAAAAATATCCTTGTGGAAATTATAATCAGCTCTCTGTGGCAAATGGATCTGCATGTGCTAGTCAAAAACCTGACACATGTCAGATATTAGAATAATTTAAGATTAGATTACTAAAATTCATCTGTGGTTGCTTTTCAAAGAATGTAAAATACAATAAAAATAAGGCAATGGGCCGGGCGCGGTGGCTCAAGCCTGTAATCCCAGCACTTTGGGAGGCCGAGACAGGCGGATCACGAGGTCAGGAGATCGAGACCATCCTGGCTAATACGGTGAAACCCCGTCTCTACTAAAAAATACAAAAAACTAGCCGGGCGACGAGGCGGGCGCCTGTAGTCCCAGCTACTCGGGAGGCTGAGACAGGAGAATGGCGTGAACCCGGGAGGCGGAGCTTGCAGTGAGCTGAGAGCCGGCCACTGCACTCCAGCCTGGGCGGCAGAGCAAGACTCTGTCTCAAAAAAAAAAAAAAAAAAAAAAAAAAAAAAAAAAAAAATAAGGCAATGTACAGTATTGGATCAATCAAAATATCAGGACTTATTCGTCAACATAAGTATGATGAATTTTTCTGACATTCCTTAATTTAGTTGATTTTAACATATTTATTTTCTTATCCCCTATTACAGAGCAAAAAGTGTATAAGAAATATAAGCTTGTCAAATGATTTTTTCCCTCATATAATTAGGAACCAACCCCAGTTTCCATAAAAAATTAAAGCTCTATTTTTAAATATTTTTTATTTTAAAGTAAGCATAGTTGGGAGCAATGACCAAAAAAACCTACATAACATTCAATTAATGCATTTATGTATGATTTTGATTCTTACATATGTGTATGCACATATATGTACATATCTGTATGTACATATACACATATCTATATTTACGATTTCTTTGACATTTCAATGTTCCAGTGCATGTTGAAGCAGATCCAGCAGACAGAAACACTTACCAAGAACATGAGGAGAAGCCTCGTCTTCTTGGATTAACACATGTCTAGCCCCAGGGGGTATATCAAACATCTTAAGGTACCCTTTGCATGTGTAGTAAATATTGTAGGAAGCAAAGAAGAAAACAAAAGCAATAACCATGGTTAGTTGAGCACTACATTCTTACTGCTTCTGCATGCAGAAGAGGGCATCCATAAATTTAAAGAAGCAGTTTCAGAAATTAACTTCAAAGCATTGGTAGCTTTTGTGACATCCAACATGAAATTAGAGGAAACTTTTTTTTTTATTAAAGAGGGAAAAAAGTTAATCTTGTTACCAATGTATTAGTCACTTATCTTGTGTTGACCTTCAAATGATGTCAACAACAATTCAGGCAAATACTATACTTTCCTGTGTCCCTCTGTGTGATTCTAGTTTTCTAAACCATCCTTTTCAAGTGGAGTCAACTTTTAATGAAAGTTCACTTAAGTGGTGAACTTTTTGGGATATGTTATCTGCCTACATATTATTTTAAAAGTCTAAGAGGGAAGTACAGATAGATAAACTTCTAATTATTAAAATATTTTCATATTTAAAGCCTTCTTTATTATAAAGGAGTTACAACAGAAAATCAGTGCTTTCATTTTCTTGTGATCAGCATTAATTTTAAAGCTTTAGACAAGTTTTATGATGGGACTATTTTAACCAAATTGACAACGTGGATTTTAAACCACTTAGTTGGAAAATGTGTGCAAATTGTGTTACGCATTGCCTTTATATGCACCCTAACCTCAAAACCTCCTAAGCCAGAAATAAGAAAATCAATATGCTTAATTGGTTGCTTTGGGTTTTAAAATCATATATCATTCCTATTACTGTAAATGTCCTATATCACATACTATGTTGATGTTATCACATGTCCTAAAAATTATCTTACAGTCATTTAGAATTAATATTATGCCCATAAATCATAAATATTATGACCTGACAATAGTCAGGTCAATTAGAACAGATGTTATACATCTATTATCATATAAATAAATGAATATAAGAAGATTATGTAACCTACACCTTCAATACATTATGAAACATCCAGTACATATTCTACGGAGAGTATTAACAGAAATGCAGTTATCAATCCACAATTATTGATGAAATAAGAAAAAAAAGTGTTTTTGCCATTTGTATATGTACAATAATATATACCTATGAATAGATTTACCTAACTTTTTCACAATATTTATTAGTGTCCTAACTAAATAAAGTGGTCCTTTTGGGATCAGGGTGTTGAGCACTTTAGCCTGGGGTAAAGTCTAACACATGAAATGTACCATGTTTGTCTGAGTACACAGTGGCTAGAAGGAACATGCTTAAGATGCCAAGTAGAGCAAAACAGCTTGATGCCATTTATGGATGCCCATCTTTCTGCAGTTTGCTACAACTTACCCAGTACGTTTTTAGCTTCTCTTGTTTCAGCAAGAGAAATATTACGAGCTCCTTTGGGTAAAGTGAAAGCGCCTCTTGTCTTCCCTTAAATAGAATGTCTTTAATTAGTGGTGGGTTCATGTTTATCAAAGTCTTGTTGTTTCATTGACTATCTCATAAGTCATATATTTTGTTAGGCAAGATATAAAATATGTTCTGTAAGTTTATGTGTTGAAGTCACAATGCATTTGTAATAGATAATGCCAATAAACTGTTAATAGTCAATGAAAGTAAGACTAAGCATGAAAGTAAGGCTAAGTAGATGATTTGAAGTTGAATACTTGCAGATTTCATTTTCCAGCAACTTCAATTCTTTATGGCACCTCTTGCTTAAATGTTTTCCTGTTGGAAAAGGTTAATCAGTCTATTAAATCACTATGATGACAATATTAGTGCAAAGATATGGATGTTAGATTATCTTTGAACCGTTTGAATTGGTATGACAGATGAAAATTTTCTAATGTTCTTTTGGCCTTGATTTGCAAGTTTAGCATAATGTTTGAGCTATCTGAAAAACAGTACCAATACTTTATATTATACATAATATAGAATGAATGAACATGGAAAAACCTTTTCTTTACATTAATTCACTGTGGAAATAAAACAAAATGAATTATTTTACATCCAAAAGAAAAGAATAAAATGTAACTCGAATAAAGAAAGCACAGTACATTATTTCACAGCAAGATGAAGAAAATTACATTTGACTCCACTGAAACATAATACATGTATGTAATTATATTTCTTTGCTTTAATAAAATAATGCAATCAATCAGAAACAGTAATATTTGCTTTTTAACAATTTTCAAAGCATAAAACAAAGTAATTTATCACACAGGAATAGCAAAGACATCAGTAACAAGAAAAACATTAGAATATAGTCTCCTAGTAATTGAGTTAGGTAGCTGGGGTACAATGGGAGTAAAAACAAGAAACTAAGAGAATTATTTCATTTGGATGAAGACTTTTTTATAAAAGGAAAAATCACCCTGATGACAATATACTTAATGTAAACTACCAACAGCTCTTTGGAAGACATGAAAATCTTCTTAAGCAAACACCACATCAAATTTATCTTTAAGTGCTGAAATCCCAGAAACATTTGCCCAATAAATCCTTATTGAAGAACTGAATATCTGATACGAACTCAAGAAATTATTCAGTAATAAATATTGGTATACAAATCTTTTATGAAAATTCCAATGAATATTATTAAACTATGGATAATATTGCCTATTATTTGATGTATGACAACAGCTTTTTGTTCTGCCTTTGAACCTTCAGTGTATGTCTAAGTCCAAGTTATTGACTATGTAACAAGCATAAACATTTACAGACATGAGCAATTACATCTCAGGTTAGTTTTTGGTTGTACCTCAATTTTGTTTAAAGTAAATTTTTAAAAATTATGTGAAATACAGATCCAAGATTCCTAGATTTATAAACAGGATAAAACTGTTCACTTTTAAAATAAGTAAAACTAATGTGATACTTTAAAAGTTGTATCTAAAGTTTTGTAATTTTTAAACTCCTGATCAATAATTTATGTGCAACAGGAATTCAAAATAAACATCAATTCTAATAATTCAATCTGCATTTTATTAAAAATGCAAAATAAAATATATATTTTGGCTAGCTAGTATAACCGATGCTGATTTTATTTGTTTCTTTTCTAAATTTAGTATGTATTTTTTTCATCATTGACACTACGGAGTATGAATTCATTCAAAGTTTTTTTCTGTTTTGTTTTGTTTTTAAGTTCCTTAAAAGGTAATCTGAATAACAATAAATCAGCAGCTAAATTTTGGTGATGTTTATAGAGAAATTGCTGCATTTCTGAAAGAAGAAGCTTCAAAAAGTACAAATCACAGAGAAGCATACTAAATTCACGAGAGACCTCCTCTTACCAAGCTTCCTGGGAGTTCTGGTAAATGTCCCCTTCACGGTTCGACAGTGGGAATTATCTCCTCCACAGACACCACACTTATCCTCAACCTTATTAGAACCAATTTCTTTATCACAGCCCACTTTCTGGAGAGAGAAGATGTCAAATGTGGCTAATTTTAATGTGCCCAGTAGTTGTCAACATCCCAGAGAATGATGAACCCTTCATGGCCCACAGTCAGCCAATTTACAGCGAACTGCCACTGTAGTCATGATTTTTAATACCTTAGTTTTTTTTTTAATAGGGGGAAATCAAATGCCTTGTACCCTAAGTGATAAAGGATATATTTCCTCTAGTCCAATGAAATATTTACACCATTTTAAATTGTCATAGTCATCAAACACACATATAATGAGCACAGATGTAGCTGATGCTGAGGAGACAAAAAAACAGTAAGTGCTTTTCCCTTGCTGCTCTCACATTTATGATGATGTATAATATAGTGAGTTGTATATTAGTGTAATCTTTAAAAGATCGTTAGGATGTGAGATAAAGCTTCACAAGAGTGGTGAAGACTTTCACAGGGGCCAAAGAAACACAGAATGGAAAAGCATTTCAGGAGAGCAGACGAGTTACAACAAAGCCAGAGAGGTTGTATGTTCATGGAAAGTGGGTTCAGAGGTCAATATCTAAACCCATATTTAGACCAATGGAAGGTTAGTGTTTCATGATAAGGAAAGAACAATGAAAAATCTGCATGGAACAGACTGCAGAAGACTTGAATACCAGGAAGAATTTACATTTTCCCACGAAACGGGGAAATACTGAAGGTTTTCTGAACCAAGCCATGTTCTTAATGTAAATCACTGTAGAATAATGATACACAATACACTACTGCACTCAAAAGTATGGGATGAAAGGTGGCAGGGAAAATAAAGGACACATACATTTAATGTACTAGGTACTGTGGCAGGTAAAAGCTGAACAAAACATACTATACTTTCAGGAAAATGTAAGCTCAATTACTTTAGACTCATTAATACAACACTTCAGTTTTGCTGAAGTATACAGGAAATATACATTAGGAGCAGTGTTTCAGTTAATAAGATAATTTCATATCAATTTAACTATGAACACAAGAAATAAAATGCATTTTTAACATGAGATTAAATGGAGCAAAAAAAACCACGTTTGCTTCTCAACAACTTTTGTTCTAATGTGAAATTTAGCATTTAAAGTTAGTATTGATTAGAAGGTGAGAAAGAAATGTCTTATTATCTTTACAACAAAAGATTAAATACACTTAGGACTGATTATTTTTAAAAAGACCTTATATTTTAATAGTAGATGGCTACTGAAATATCCGAAGCAAATGCATCATTACCAATTTGTATTCCCAACCTAGAGGCCTCAGAGTTACTTAGAAAAGGCATTTGGCTGGAAATTAGGAAAATTATTTAAACCTTGATTCTGCCAGTGACCAAAGTTTGATTTGAGAAAGTATAATGTCTCCCAAATTTATTTTAGCTATTGAACTATTCATGGACACTTATTGTAATGTGATTTCAAAGATAAAATAGTTTAAAAAATTAAAAATGTGCAGATGAATGACAGTAAACGTAGATACTGTAGAAAGCCTTTGGGAAAGCAATTTGAACTTACCACACACTCTCCTCGCACACATATGCTATATGGATCTTTGTAAGAACAGCGCGTTCCATCATGCACCAGTTGTTTCATGTAAGCAACATCTCCAGTCTCCTTGGACTGACAGTAAAGATGGCATCTTTTCTTGGCTGCATAAGATGGAGGATAAAATTAACTATTTACATAAAATGGAATGTTTGAACAGCATAGTTTGTTTTATTTTTAAATATAAAGTTTCAATGTGATTTCCCAAAAACAAAAGGAATACTGTATAAACAAATAAGGAGTAAGGAGAAAAGTATGTACACCTGACATATTTGTTTTAGCTAAGGTGACCATATAATTTATCATCTAAACTAGAAAAGGGGCTCTAGTAATAGCAGGAACAACAGGGATAAACCGGGACTGCCCCCGGCAACCCTAGATTTCACCATAGCTCTTACATAAATTTTAATTCGAAACCAGTTTAGTTTTTGTAGTATTAGAGCACTAAAGAATGTCTCTGATTTGCCTCAATTACCTACCATAGTTTTTGTCTCTTACAGGATGCAACTCACTTCACCAAAATAGATAAAAATAATGCATTTCTTCTTAATGCATTGCAACTTCGAATTCTTATGTGTATTCTTCTTTCCTTTAAGGCGGATTTGAACTGAACCCAGTGGTGTATGTAATCACATGACTATTTCCTTTCATTCACTCAAATAAGAAGTATGGTAAAAAGTTGCCACTTGGACATATTTAACCAAAAATTCAGAAGTAAGAAGTGAAACATTAAAAGAAAATTTCCAAATGTATTTTTTAAACTAGTTGATAGTACAAAAGTAAAAGGTTATAAGGTATCTTTTGTTATTAAATAATGATCTTTCTCTTGGTCCTGACTCAATTGTCAAAGTACTAGATTTTTCTCTAGTTGTTCAGAAAGGAAAGATCACAATATTCCAGAAGTATTTCCTAGTAGAGGGATTTTGGTTGAATCAGGAATTCCAACATCTCTCCCAGGCATTCCTTTCCACTGGTCTTTCACCAGTGATGGTGATAGTGCTGCTTGCCAGGAACTATTGCACAATTCTTACCTCTTTACAGAAAGGGTACTTTAGCCTTATTCTTAGAAACCGAAGAGAACTTACTCCTATAAGCACCAAGTTTCCTAAGTTACCAAGTAGGGATCAAGAGTCCATGGGATTGGTGCTGGCAAAGCTTAAACTGTGAGTAACCATCCACACAGCAGGGAGAAGAGCAGGAGACTACTCACGGTCAGGATGTTCATATGGCAACCAGTGGTGTTTGGTATTCTGGTATTCAAAGTGGGAGTTTCGCTGCTGACACTGCTGTGCTCTGAAGTCCTCAAAGTGTTTTTGGCATTCTTCTGTGTTACAAAGTTGGTACTCAAAATTAACACCAGGACAATCCTGACCACCATTGATGGGCCTAAAGAAAAGACAATACTTAAAAAGGCCTTTTGGCTTCTGTCTAGCAATTGAAGCTTGCAGACACAGTGCTTGAGGGCATCAAGCCAGAGTTTCTGGGCTGCCAGCACAAAGTGAATGAACTCATACTTCCTAATTTCAGTCCCTTTCCAAAAGCACCCTTCTCTCCCTGCTGGGTGGAAAAATATAACAAAACACAAAGCTCAACTTAAATCAGCTTTTCAAATCATATATTTTAAATGCATGGCAAAAGTGTGTAAGAAAAAAAAAAGCATGTATATTGAATCAATACAATGATATTTTTCCACCATGCATAAAACACATAGATGCAGCTCAAAGAAACTTTGGTCATTGCTCCATGACTCGGTTTCCTCATATGTAAAATGCAAATAATAATATATTTTCCCTTTGAGGAAAATTGTGAAGATTAAATGAGTTGACATTATTTAAAGCACTCCTAACAAACCCTGGCTCATAATGAACTTCAGCTGATCTTTTAATTTTTATTGTCTTTGTTACTTCTAATACTACCATCATCTCTTCCTGTGAAGGCAGGTATGTGGCATCAGACAGTCTTATGAAAGACATGCTCAGAGCCATCCTGCTGCCAGAAACAGAGAGAAAAAGCTGCTCACATATAAAACCCTAGACAAGGAAGAATCCTCTAAATGTGATAATTCAGTTGTTTTTTTCTTCATAAAGATTGCTGAGCACAGAATAGGGATTCAATAATTGTAGTCTGAGTGAATGAATGGATAACTTTCCCCCAACAGTCACCTGGCCTTCTATCACAATCTTTCTTTTGTCCTCCTCTGAAGCAATCACATTCCACTCCCTGAAGAGAGTGAGTCTGTATGCTTGGTACCGCTCTTTCCTGGACACTCCCTTGCTTCCGGCAGTCAGTCTCGCAGTGCCCATGCCCACGCCCTTAGGGCACAGTGACCTACTTTCCTTGTTCAGCTTCTTAATATTCCTGAACAGCAACTTCTTTACAAATATTCAATCTCCATTTGATCTTCTTATCTTCATCACTGACTGCTTGTCACAAGACTGATAAATGGATATGTATCGAAAACACAGACTAGTTTATGAACCATGAACAATTTCTTTTCCTGCCCTGTGTTTTACATGCACTTTATAAAACAGAATACTAATAACATAATATTGAAGTATTTTCTGGTTTCTCTAAAAATAATAAGACTTACAAGGATATACTCACATGGGATTATTGCACTGGCGTGTTCTGAAACGAACACCAGTTCCACATGTCCTAGAACAGGAGCCGAATTTAGTCCATGACCCCCAATTGCCATCTTGTTTTTGCTGATTAGCATTCTTCCACATGCAATGACCCTTATAGCACCACTTAGAAAAATGACAAAGGGTAATTATTAAAATCATGCGTACGCTAAAGTTGAAGTTGTTATACAAGCACCATCTAGTTAAAGGGCTTTGTTACTGCTCTTTTTTCTTCCAGGTGGAGATGCATTTAAAATTATCCAAAAGCAATTGTATCACTAATATACCTTATCAAAGGGTAATTTAGACTTGTATTTTTCAAGTATAAAATTAAAATGGAAAAACAACATTCACTTAGACTAAGTTTTTAAATGATATATTCCCCAGTGAGCATCAAACATTATAATCAATAAGAACTCTTTGAGCACCCAGCTTGCACAGTTGGTAATATTTTACCCTTCATCTGTCACTACTTATCTCATATCAGAATACTTTGAGGGCTATATGATCTTTTTAAAAATGATAACATAAAATATGTCTTGACTTAGATAATATAACATGTCCAAAACCTATGCAGCTTTCAAAGCACTTTTATTTAACTTGTAAATTTTTTCATTCACAATGATTCTGAGAGATAGATGGGTCATATATATAATCATCACCAATTAGATGAGGAAAATTGAGGCCCAGAAAGGTTCATAAGTAGTTGAAGGCCATCTGACCAAGAAGTAATTAAATGGGGCTACCAGAACTCTGATACTATAGGCACTCAGCTTAGAGTGCCCTGCATACAGCAGGTGCTCAAGAGATGTTAGTCATTTTCCTCTCCAACATTTTGACTTACTTTTTCATATTACATACAATAAAAGCATTTAAAACTCAACTTTTATAAATTTCAATATAACACCAATATATTTAAGAAAGTTGGATGTTAAAAGTTAATTATATAATTTTATAAAGCAAAACTGAATCAACTCGTTATGCTCTTGTTTTTAGTCAGAAGTTTATGATATTGAATTTTCCCAAAGCAAAACATTGTATATAATGTGCTTTGCATAGTGCCTAATATAGTGCAAATACTTAAAAAGACAGGTTTTATTATTAATATGCATATAATCCTTGTCACAAGTACAGTTTATACACATTTGAAATTGAGCTTTGAAAGAACTAAACGCCATATAAATCTTCTGTATCAGGTTTTGGTCCTGCCTACAATTTCTCATTTCTAAACTACTCAAAGCTCTTCAACCTGAGTTCTTAACATGCCTTTGTTTTGGGATCTTTGCCCTTACGAGTAGCATAGCTTGGCACTAAGCCAATTTCTGAGCATTCAATCCTGACTACACAATTTGAGATTTAAAACCTCTGGGCATCCTTCCCTAAGGAACAAGGCCAAATCTTCTGTATAAGTTCACATGACTTTATTTCTGGGCAGCTTTCACAAGGAATAGGATGCCAGCAGGTCAATCAGATCCCACTACCGGGGGGCAGATAGTCTGCTGAGCTGCTTCTTCCTAGTCTGACAATAGTGGGCTGAATTGTAGTCCCAAAGATATCAAGTCTTAATCCCTGGAACCGTAAATGTTAGCTTATTTGGAAAAAGGGTGTTTGCAAATGTGATTAACTTAAACATTTAAAAATGTATCCATGGGGTCCTAAATGCCATTACATGTATCCTTATAAGAGAGGGGTAGAGGGAGACTTGACCCACAAAATGAGGAAAAGGCAATGTGGCCACAGAAGCAGAAACTGGAGTGGTGCAGCTACAAAGCAAGAAATGTGGGGTGGCCACCAGATGCTGGAAGCAGCAAAGAAAAGATTCTCAACTAGAGCCTCTGGAGGGAGAATGGCCCTGCCCACACATTGATTTCAGTTCATTGAAATTAATTTTTGACTTCTGGCCTCTAGAACTGTGAGGGAATAAATACTCATTGTTTCAAGCCACCAAGTTTGTGATAATTTGTTACCTTAGCCACAGGGATCTAGTATACTATCTTAGTACAATACTGTAATAAAACCTTGCATACTACGGTTTTCATAAAAATGACAGTGCAGCTGTGTTCACCACTTTCCAGACCTTTAACGATGATAATTATGCAACACGCTACATATTTATTGTGTAAACAGATATACTCACTTTTCCAGCAGCACATTCAGTCCCATCAAGTGGAGGTCCCTTTTTAGTCTTACAAAAGTAGGGATTATCAGGATGGCTACACCACAGCTGTTTGCATGGGTCAAAGGTTCGGAACTGGAAGACAGATCATCAAATTCTCAGTGAACTCTCAGCTAGCATGACATACACCAAAAATATATTCTCTACAGTTTCTTCTGTCCTGTTTCTTGGATGTGTGTATTTCAAGTTAATAGCCAAAGTTGTGACATATTAAAAAAAAACAAACAAAAAACTGCATAAGAATTTCAGGTAGAAAATACTTTTATTGTTCTTTTCTAAAATAACAATGATAAACAATGATTTGTCTGAGATTATCTGGTTGACTTTTAATGTTTTTTCTTGATGTTTCTATGTTTTGTTTTTCAAATAGACAATGTGGAAATTTTCTAAAGACTTAGTAATTATCATGAATATTGTAAATATGAAAAGATAATGGTTTGGCAGCTCTCAAGCTATCAAAATGTCTTTTCTTTATCTCTGTAGGTATGAGATAGATTGTTGAATATAAATAATAAAAGGGCTGGGCACAGTGGCTCACACCTGTAATCCCAGCACTTTGGGAGGCTGAGATAGATGGATCACCTGAGGTCAGGAGTTTGAGACCAGCCTGGTCAACACGGTGAAACCCCGTCTCTAGTAAAAATACAAAAAAATTGGCCAGGCATGTTGGTGCATGCCTATAGTCCCAGCTACTTGGGAGGCTGGGGCAGGAGAATCTCTGGAACCCAGGAGGTGGAGGTTGCAGTGAGCTGAGATTGCGCCACTGTACCCTCTAGCCTGAGTGACAGAATGAGACACCATCTCAAAATAATAATAATAATGATAATAATTAATACTTATAAATAGTTGACCCAAAGCAGAAAAAAATTGTCAAAGTTTCTGTGTAAGATAAAGTATTCCAGGTGCAACAAAATATCATAATACATTCATACAGTTTATGAAATATTTTCCATATATTTGATTCTCATACCAATCCATAGCTGAGAAATATGGGTTACAGGTTAGGGCTATAGTTATGGTTACAAGTAAGACAGTAACAGCACGAGACTAGAGTCTTGGTTTTCATACTCTTCAGAATGGTTTTTATTTTCCTAACACACCACATTATAATATCCAAATATTTGTATAAGCAAACATGTATATTTGTGTGTGTTCTTTGCTTGTTTGCTCTTTTTCTCTCTAAATGTAAACATCTTACCAATCATTATCTAGATTTTTAAAAATATCAAACAACAGCTTATCCACATATCTATTGCCTATACTGCTAATTACCTATGTGCATAGAAATGTGCATAGAAATTTTTTTATTAGTACAAATTTTTAGATGTGGGTTTTTTGTTCTAATCCTTATTACTGAATGTGGAAATTCTACTTTTCCACGACATTAAGTCAAAGCTTTAGAAAATTCTCCGATCTAAAACATTAATGCTAGTAATTAGGAGCTCACAGTGTATACTTTACAGACAGACCAAATGGTTGCATATGGAAGGTTTCAAACAGCAGATCAATTTCTTTCTAGCCCCATGAAATACTTATGTTCCTTGCTCTAACATACAAAGTTTGCTCCAACATAGAAAAAGTCCTTCTTTTTTTTTTTTTAATGAACTACTAAAGACCAATATGGAAATTTAATGAAACATAACGCTAATGTGAATAGTTACAGGGAAGACTGGTTTTAACGGATTCCACTGAACATATATATGTGCCTTTCTTGTGCTAAGCACTTTAATTATATTATCAAATTTAATCCTCACACCAATCTTATCAGATAAATACTATCATTCTCCACATATTACACATAAGGAAAGTAGGCCAGAGAGATTAAATATGGTGCACAAGGTTATACATTTAAAAAGTGTCAGCTGGGTACAGTGACTCACGCCTGTAATCCCAGCACTTTGGGAGGCTGAGGTGGGTGGATCACAAAGTCAGGAGTTTGAGATCAGCTTGGCCAATATGGTAAAACCCGTCTCTACTAAAAATACAAAAAAGTTAGCTGGGAATGGTAGAGCATGCCTGTAATCCCAGCTACTCAGGAGGCTGAGGCAGGAGAACTGCTTGAACTTGGGAGGTGGAGGTTGCAGTGAGCCGAGATCGTGCACTCCAGCCTGGGCGACAGAACAAGAGTCTGTCTCAAAAAAAAAAAAAAAGAAAAAGAAAGTATCAGATCCAGGACCTGACCCATGGTCCTGACTCCCATGCTATGCCACATGATTCTTTTATTAGACTATACCAGCACAATCCTTCCCTATGGTCACACATACATGGAATTCTGCCATCAAGCTAAAGAAAAGCAATAAATCTAAGGCTTAACAGTCATCTTCTCTGAAAGTCACAAAAACCAGGGGATGAAAAGAACATGAAGATTTGAGCCTGACAGCCTTGGTTTCAAAGTCCATTTCCCCTGTTTACCAGCTGTGTGCCTTAAGCAAGTTGCTTAATCTCTAAATCTTGGTTTTATCTTCTGTAAAATAAAAGTACATCAGCTCTCTTCTAGTCTGTCATGAGAATTAAATAAGACAATATATTTAAAGCATGTAGATGTAGCACATAGCAACACAATGAACACAAAATAATTGCTAGATATTATTATACTTGCACCAGTGAGTCTGCAAATCTCACCAAGCAGGAGCTACACAAACAGATTTCAAGATGCAAAATCTACATCAACTCTGAGCAACATACCGCAGTGCACATTTTATAGCCAACACCAAAGTCAAAACGACATTGCTCATCCATAGAGTAATTGATTCCAGGAAGTTCTGGGAGTTTAGGCCAATCATGATCAAAAGGGTCATCAAGGAGACAGTCATAGGAACTGTAGGAAGAAAAATATCGCATGTAGTTAAATGTTCATTTAAAAAAATCAGGTCCTGATAAAAAAAAAAAGTAGTCTTTGCTTATATACTTTAGAATTTCATCCCAGATCATACAGCAATTTCGCAAAAACATATATTTAAGGTTTTGGTTTCGGTTTCATTTAGAAAAAGACTCTTTACCTGTATTCATGCCAGGAAAGTAAACCAAGCATGACTTAGGAGTGTAGTAGAGCCACGATTATTTGAGTCACTAATTAAACCACCACATGGTGTGGTAGGGCACATCCTGACACCTATACTGTAGAGCACAGCTGGTATCATATGCAGGAACCACATGACTGTCCTCCCCCCAACCTCAAGTTTGACCATTAATCAAAGATTCTATAACAACTTACTAAAGGAAAATTACATTACAGTTAAAAATTTACTTATATTGTAGACTTATGGCTTCAAGTATTATGACTCCACGATAAAATTGTTGTGCCGAATGTTCTAAATCATAAGAAAATGTTTATTATCAACAATAGTTTTCATTTACTGGGAATTTTGCTATGATCAAGTCCTAAGAGTCAGTTTTATGTCTGTAAGCTATAAAATAAATACTCTCATGACATGCAGCAGGGGACATACTGGATATATCTTTTCAATTCTTGACCACTGCATCGGGACCAGTGGTAACGATGGAATGCGGCTTGTACCAAGGGGGCCATGACACTTCCCATAGCAGTCTCATCACCACACCTGTTGCCTTGTCCATCATGCTCCATTCCCAACCTAGAATAAAAAAGACCTCATTGGTAAGAATCAGGGGCTACTGCCTTCACTTAATTTTGGTTCTGAAAATAAGCCCTGGGAAATAACGTATTTTTAAGTCAGCGTAGCTTTCTTGAAGAAGTCACAGAAACAGAAATTGACAGCAACCTGACAGAAATGCCTTTCTTATTCTATAGCTCTGAAAACCACAGGAGTGCCTCTGCAAGCCAGTCACTCATTTAGTTTCAGTGCATGACCTCTTCTCTGTTTGCAGTTCTTCACACTTGGCAAAAGACAAGAATTGCATGCTGGCATGCATTCTGCCCAAAGAGGAAACAATACTGGGAGAATCAGGAAAGAAAAGATCTCTTTTTGGCTTTATAGCTGTCAGCAGTGACTTACACATGGCCCGTTTCATGGGCTACTACAAAAGCAGATGAAAAACCATCCTCATGATTCAGGGTACAACTTCTCACTGGATGACACATGCCGGTGACTGGAGCATATCCTGTAGAGAATAACAATTACTTTTATTTTCATTTTATGAGAAGACTCATTAAGAATTACAACTGGACCTTTGCCTAGGGGAAAAAAAGTAAAAGCCTTTCAGGAAACAGGGGCAGCTTTATTTCCCTACTAGCATTGTGTCACATTCTCTCGGGAAAGCCACAGGTAATGGTCTCTAAAAAGATTCACTGTGTCTGCATTTTCTCCTTTCCTAAGGGAAGGAATGGCCCGGGGTTACCATTCTCTTCTGCCCACCAGCTAAGCCCTGTCTTTCTGTTTTAGTAAATGGTCCTTCATATCGTGGTACTGATGAAGGAAGCCAGAAATTCCATCAATGTTGAAAAGAAAATCATCAGTCTGCTTCTTCCAAAGTCCACATCAGAATTTATTAGATACATGTAAGCTGACTTTGGAAGAAAGCTCTTTGGCAGCAGTCATTTCTCATGGCATCTCTTTTTTCATTCCAAACAGTTAGAGGAAATCACACTGCATTTTACAGCATCCCCTCCATGCCCCCAAATGCACAATCACTATTTTAAAAGCAAGTATAATTTATGATGGTATTTAAGTGGCTTTTAGCATTGAGAACTCCACAGAAGTCACTGGAAGCATCAGAAAGAAAATGTATGCTTGGCCGGAGTGTGGTGGAAAGTGGTGGTGGAGAGCTGAACATTTGAATAGATTGCCTGATTTAGGATTACTTTTTAAAAGTCATGACTTTAAGTATTTCTTCTACATATTGATGGCAATACCTTGCATTCCAGCAGGTCCAAAGTCTTGCCTGGTTAAAAATATTGCATGGTCATGGTGTTCAGAGTGGTTGAGATCAGATCTTTGTTGCTGGGATGCCCAGCGACACACATTCTCCAAGCTTCTGGATGGGTTTCCCCTTTCTATGAGGCTGATGGACTAAGAGAAAACAATATGTTAAAGACACACATGACAATTTCCCAAAGGCTTCATTTGATAATTTTCTCTGAATTGAATTTGGGATTAAAGTATTTAAACAATGATTCAATAATATTTAGGGCTTATTTTGATATTCACTGTGATTTATGAATTCTAAATGCCCATGAAGGGTATTTTAATAATAATCAATTTTACCTGTGTGAAAGTCAAATAATGCCATTTTTGAGAATGGTTTTGTTATGTTTGAGAGAGAATCTCACAATTTTACCTGTGGGAAAGTCAAGTGATACCATTTATGAGAATGATTTTCTTTTGTTTGAGACAGAATCTCACTCTCTCACCCAGGCTGAAGTGCAGTGGCACGATCTGGACTCACTGCAACCTCTGCCTCTCGGGTTTAAGCAATTCTCGTGCCTCAGCCTCCGGAGTTGCTGGGATTACAGGCACCCACCACCATCCCTGCTATTCTTTTGTGTGTGTGTGTGTGTATGTATTTTTAGTAGAGACGGGGTTTCACCATGCTGGTCAGGCTGGTCTGAAACTCCTAACCTCAAATAATCTGCCTGCCTTGGCCTCCCAAAGTACGGGAATGTTTGATGTGAGATTTGCTATTGTGAGGCAACTTAATATTAACCATTTAGGTAATAATTTTAGTAGTCTAAATAATTCCTGGTTCAGCTTAGATTTGAGTTTCATAGAAGTGAGAACAAAAATATTGAGAAAGATTCTGACATGTTTTTCCAGAGATGTGAATGTATAAAATATTAATTAAGATTTTGTTTATTTTTTATGATCCAGAATTAATCAACATTTGGGTAGAATATGAATTCTTCCATGAGTTGGCAAGGCTGGTGAAATCTTAGTCTATGCAGAACCATCAAATTACATTAACTTTACACTAAAAAAAAGAAAAACTCCCATTTTTTTAAACTTTACGCTACTGAAGAGGGGTGGACTCTTCCAGTTCTGATATAAGAAAATAAGTTCATCGAATGTTGCTACCATCACATTAGCGTCAGGAGTTAAAAGTTCAGGGGGAAAAGGGTCCAACCTTCAAGAAACCACTAGCCACACTTCTCAGAGTAGTTCTGATGAAATGAAATTTGAAATTGGAACCAAAAATTAGTCCCTATTTGACTGACAGGCTGAATTTTGTTATAGTTCAGCAAATGTTATTACCAGTGTTTACATTCTTAATAAAACCAGCTTCCTTTTTTTATATACTGATCACATACTTTTCCAAACAAATGCTTTAACAACCAATTAGAGGCTGTTATTTCCAGCTGGAGTTAACTCATATTCCTTGTTGGCAATATAAAGTAGGTCAGGCTTATGTGATAAAGGTCGATGACACTCTATCATTATAAAATGATACGTAGATGTTAACTATTTAATGAAATGCAAACACATGGATTTTTCCTATTTCCTAAATGTACAACTTCATTAGTATTTCATAATCAGGAGGATTAATTATGAGAGAGAGATGTGTAATTTTAAAAATCAAGAAAGTTGTCAAGCTAGTTGTTTCCTGTATGTTTCCTCCTTAAAGTAGCTAAAATCAATTATATTACATGAAATGCCTACTATGTGCATTTTTATCCAACTTTTGCTTTTGAAAAAAGTAAAGCTCTTTTAAATGAAAAGTATTCACTGTGCACCTCACTCTTCTTAAGGGGAAAGATATATGTATATACAACATTGTTTTTAGTGAATCAAGAGAAGACAAAGATCTTTGTCTTTTTTCTTCATTGTACATTCCAAGCACGTAGAAAGTATCTGCCACTTAGTAGGCATTCAATATAATTGCTTCTAATGAATAAATGAAACACACACTTGATGATAACATTAGGCTAAGGAAATTCTCTCTCCTCATAATAGTATCCATTCTTTCCATTCATAAGTCACACCTAAAGTCAAGGTAATTATCTACATTTTTAGACAGAAATAAATAAGCAAAAGGCAGCCGCATAAAAATCATTCATCATCTGCTCAAATTTGGAAGTCTGCACTCACATGGCAGTTTATTCTCCTCAATCTCAAGCAAGTAGGGGTTTATGTGGAATATATCTAGGCCATAAGTTAGACGTAGCTTGAACAATTTAGTCTTCTATTTGCTAACCTAGTCCCTAATGTTTACAATTCATTTTTTA
This sequence comes from Rhinopithecus bieti, assembly GCF_001698545.2. Lineage (NCBI taxonomy): Eukaryota > Metazoa > Chordata > Mammalia > Primates > Cercopithecidae > Rhinopithecus > Rhinopithecus bieti. The sequence goes on from NW_016827678.1 coordinate 95,289, forward strand.
AGACATTCTACCTTTGCATATCCTAGCATTATCATGCGCACCAGGACCACATTTATATGCACTCCGAGGGACTCATCATGGTAAATTTCATTCACCTAGAAACAAAAAAAGATAATTGCTAAAAGAAATGAAACGCTGAAGATTTCATGAGATGTACATATAAGCTGTGTAATCACCACAAATAGATAAGTAAATTGCTATTTTTAAATTGAGTTTAATAGCTGCACTCTGAAATGTAGTCATTTACTTTTAGCTTTGAAACAATCTTTGGATATGTAAATTGCTAATTCTGTAAACTCCACAGTAATATGAAAGTACAGGATATGTTCAAAAGGGTCTTGTTATACTAGTGCAGTGTTAGAAGGAGTCTACGTGTGATGTAATCCGAATATAACATTAGCCAAAAGCAACCACAGGAAGGTGACTTTGGCAAATCATTTGCTAGCCTGTGAGTTGCCCACAACCACAGTAAAGGAAAACAGCAAACGTTTGCCTACTGGGGTGTCTCTGTGACAACTAGGGTTGCTACGTCTGGTTGAGAGATCCAATGGCTATGGGGTCTGTGTGCAGGAGCTGTGGTAGTGTATCTGAGAGCCAGCTAGCAGGTGGGGCAGCTGAAGCGATTGCTTGAAAGTGCTACAAGATAGAAATCCTCCAATATTTAAGTTACTAAGGAGACTGTACGAGTACCTATCAGATGAATGTCAGCCCTGGATGCAACTCTGAGTCACTGCTTTTTGTTTAATTTCAAAAAATTAGGCTGAAATTTCTTTTCTTTTCTTTCTTTTTTTTTTTTCTGAGATGGAGTCTTGCTCTGTTGCCCAGGCTGGAGTGCCGTGGTGCGATCTTGGTTCACTGAAATTTCTAAAAGTGACTCGGTATACTTTAAAATCATAGATGTTGGAATAAGTGCAACCTCAGAGGTCGTAGTCCAACTCTGTTTTATATAGATGAGGAAAATAAAGCCTGTAGAAATTAACTGACATGCAAAACACACAGTGAGCTATTGGCAGATATGAATCTGAAGTGAACTGTAACTGTATCTTCTCATTAAGCTAGTGCAAAATTATTGCAAATAAAAAATACTTAGCAACATGGCAAATGTTAGCAGAAAGGAGAAAGGTGGAGTTATCAGGCTAGAATGCAAAGTTCTTGGCTGTTCCCAAAAACAACGACTCGACACTTGTTAAAAAGACTAAAAGAGGGATGAAAAACTAACTGCAACTCAGCTTCAGATCCAGGAGATTTGAACAGTAAGCACAGCAATCTGAAACCTGCACAGAAAAGATAGGCATAATCTCATAGAGAGTGGCTTTAAAAATAAATATAACTCAAGAATGACTGAAGAATGCTCTAAAACAAGAAACTCACAAATCATAATATTTCGATTTGTCACACAGACCAAGAAGATTCAACTGAATTGTTTCAAGAATCCAACGTGACTGCACAGAAAACCTTAAAAAAATCAGGGTCTTGAATGTAGACTGAAAGTATACTTATTGAATTTGTAGAAGTCACAAACAAGAAAAGAACAGCAAAGGTGGAAGTAAAAAATCTGGCTAAGCTAGAATATGCTAGAGATAACAAAATATAACTTAAAAAGAAAAGATGTAAAGTCCTTTTAAGTGGAAAAATGTATGAATATATACACACACACATTTATACATATATACACATGCACATGCACACACACACATACTCACATACATAGACTGGTAAGACTCAATTTAATACTTCCACAAGATAAGGCAAGCTGTGGAAAAAAAATCTGCAATACACACTTGGATTGTGTAAGTGTGCAGGCAGACAGCTCATGCCCAAGTTGTCCCACTCTAGGCTACAGAAAACCTGAAGTATTGAGTGCATTTTTCTGGGCTGTCTTATGACAGAGGTGCTTGACAAAACATGAATATATCATGAGAAGAGCTAACAGCAAGGAGGCCAGAAAATGTGTCTTATAAAGAAGAGTTGGGGAGACATAATGGTTAAAAGCCTGAATGCCCCACATTAATAGTCTCAGATAAATCCTGGTTCAACCCCTCACTGCTTGTGAGACCTTTATTATTCTGAGTGTCAATAAAGTGGACATAATAAAAATAATATCTCACAGGGTTAGGGTGAGAATTAAGACAGTTAACTCATGCAAATGAATTGCTCAAAAATTTTATGAGTGAGAGGGAGGAAGGGGTTTTTAAGGATATTAGAGTATGAGAAGTAGAAAAGAAAAACATAGAAGAATTAATAGCCTTCATATGGAAAAGGGGTTTGATTCATTCTGTATATCTATAGAAAATAAAACTTAAAACCATTCACATTATTAAAGGGGTAAATTTCAGCTCAATATAAAGAAAAAGTGAAAGTTAGACAAAAGCTGTTGTTTCTCATGGGCTTTTTAGTCATGGGCTGATTCTCTTATCTTATGCCACACTTCATGCTACCTAATTGAAAAGTGAATCAACTCTTCCACTCCTCCTCTTCTGGATTCATTATCTGATAACATATTCCTAACTTTATAGTTGCAATAAAAGCTAAAAGTCAACAGCCAGGCCTGTCACCAACACATTCATTCAGAGACTCATGTCTATCCCAAGAGGCTTCTTGTAAGGCAGCTGTTTCAAATTAGAAATATGGCTTTGCACACCACCTTATAACATGTACTTAGTTTAATGAAGTTGAAATGTAAAATGCACTTGATGTTAAAATAAGGTTGAACAATGTTAGTAAATAAACAAAACTAGATAACAATAAAACAAAACTAAAGAAAAGGAGACAGAAAGAGTGAATTAATTTCTGGAGAAGGAGAAGTAAGAAAATGTAGGAGGCACTTAAGCCAATGCACATAACAGTGACAGCTACACTGTAACATATGTAATACATCAATGCTATAGGAAGCTCCTACATCAGAAAGTCTTGGAATAATAAAATGAAGGAAAGATGGGAATAATAACAAATAGCTTGTGATATTTGAGTTAGTATAAAACGTACATATAGTCAGCCTAAATTAGTAAATTCATTTGTACTTAGTGAATTATAAATTAACATAGTGTCAAGAAAGTACAATGGACAAAATTATTAATCTCAATAGCAAATATGATATTACAAAATGAATAAAAGGGAATTTTTAAAATTCAGATTTACCATTCATCAAAATAAAAGTATTACTTAACAAACGTCACTATTATGCCAGGCTAATTAGAAAACAGGGTGACCCAGTAGAAACAAAAATCAGTTTAATAATGTTCTGAGTCAGCACACATTTTGAGATTCACAATATATGCATAAATTATTACAGGTAGAAATAATCAAATTCAAGGGAATAATATTTTTACACAGCACAAAGTATTCTTTCAATGTGGCAAATAACCAGCTGTCTATACTGTACAAAGCACTGTACCTTATTATTTTGATTTTCAAGGATTAAAAAAGTTCCTCCATATTGTTTACTTCTAAAATACACTTAATAATTTGACTGCTTTTCACCTTGCCAGGCCCTATCAATTCCTGAGATGTACTGTTTTTATATTTGGAAACACATGGAGTATGATAAGAGTTGGAGAAATAATATAGCACCATATTATTAGATATTCAAAACCCTGGGTTCTGTTCCCAGCTTGGCCATGGATAAACTGAGTGATCTGTTCCCAGCTTGGCCATGGATAAACCTGATTCTTGCTTTTCTTGTTGACAAACTCTAATTTTACTTCTTTTGTCTGTTTCACAGTGTTGTTGCTCAAAACAAGCAAGATGCCATATAACTATACTCAGTAAAATACAAAGTACTTGAGCACCTATCCCCCATCCATGCACAAAGTTTAAAAAAAAAATTGCAAGTGCATTTTCATAATCTACCTGAAAAGTTCAAGAAAAACAATTGCCCTAATCATAGTTTTTACTGAAAGGGACCTCAAGATTCTTCTATTTGAAATTTGTTAAATCTCAATCTCATTGAAATATCTAGTTTAAATTATCAAGAAAATTATTGGGAGAAAATCATTTAAAAGCTATTTCCAGCAGATGGCAGTATGCATGCTTCAGAGGGGCAAAGGACAAGCTGCTTCATTCACCTGAATGTGCTTACATACCAGTCAGTATGCCGGTGTTTTCCTATATTTACACATAAATGAAACAATCTCCTTGAAATTAAATAAGAATCGTAAAACATTATAACCTGAGACAAATGCTACGTTTTAAATGCTTACTCATTTGACTCTTAAGAGCAAAGAAAAATATTGGAAAAAATCATTATTTAGACTTTTTTCAATGTCATCTGATTACAAAATTACATAAGAGGCATAAGGAAATTCTCATGATTTAGATGTTTTAACACTCAAATAATATAGAGAAATAACTAAAAGGATATACTAAATTAGCAATTTGAATCTGTCAAGATGGGCTAAATTCTTATTAGGAAATTCTTAATAATTCTAAATAATTTCTTATTTATTAAGAAAGTAATTTTACAACTTTTAGTGAAAAGGAAAGTAACTTTTCTGAAGTAAAAGCAAAATCAACAAAAAGAACAGCTAATAATACAGAGAGCTTATCAGCTTCCAGACACTGCATTAAACACTTTACCTATACTAATTCAAGTAATCCTTGAAATAACTTCAGAGATATTAACTCCATTTTACAAGTGCAAAAGCTCAACATATATTAGAGAGCTCAGAATCCTATAGTGGACAGATGTTCTCATTGCCCAGAGAAGTTAAGTAACTTGCCTGAGATCACACAATTAGTACACAAGCAAGGGATAAAAATGAGCAGTCTGACTTCAGAGTCATAGCTATACCCATTTTGCTGTACTTCCACAGACCTGCAAGCCACAACACTGTCATTATGCATAGGATGTGGTTTTAAAATCATCAATAGTGATTCTCAACCTTTAAGAATATAGTGTGGAAACATATTGAGAAAGAGAATGTAAAATTTGCAGCTTCTTTTCATAATCTTCCTTATATAAATTTTAAGCAAATGAGGAGTCAGAGTTTAAATTTAATATAAATAGGATTGATGACCAGTATGAGGGTATTCCACAAAATATTGAGAAGAAATAAAGAGGAGCTAGAGAAGAAAAATTAAACAAGAAAATAAATCAAGGGTGAAATGTACAAACAGTGTTTTGGATTGCAAGAAAAGCAGTAAGCATAAACATTCTAAATGATGTATTTGACACTGCATAATGCAAACCAAAGTACATCTACAAAAAAAACTGAGTATCTTTTCACCATGTGAGCCAACCTATTGGACCATGGGTAGATTTTCTGTGAGGTGTTCAGGGTTGAGTCTAGAGTCTTTATTAAATTACCTGAAAGAAGGGGTGAACAGAACATTAATTCAATTTTCAGATGACCTGATGTTGGAAGAGTTTGTCAATGATGTGAGGGAGGAAAAGGTAAAATCAAATCAAGTATTCCTTTCCTTGAAATGAAAATTCCTTCCAGGTTTGTTCCCGGACAGGACAAATTCTCCCAGGACATTTCGTTGGCAGAACAATCTGACCTGCTTTGTCTGACTAGCTGATGAACAGCTTTGTCTGGCTTCAACAAAGCAATACTCATTTTTTGTTCAGATGGGTAGATTAGGTCTTGAGAGGCTGGATAGCTTAGCAGTGGAGAGCATGAGCTCTGCGTTAGAGGGCCTGGATTCGATCTTAGTTGTGTGATGCTGGGCATGTTATTTGTCTCTGTGCCTCAGTTTCCTCACCTGTAAACTGGGATAATTACAGTATTATCCTCATAGGACTGTTGAAAGTAATAAATGAGTTTATATAGGTACAGTACTTGATGCTTGGCCCTTGCAAGTACAAAAAAAAAAAAAATAGCTGTAATTATTGCTATTATTCATATAGAAGCAAATAAACACCACATATATACAAAAATTTTTTTAAAAGAGACTTTTGGTTAACTGAAAGTAAACAAGTACTGACGAGATAGCCTAAGTGATTCTGGCTAGATATAAAAGAATTCTGAAATGGACTGAGAAAAATATTACTTTGTCCACAACTATCTCTTACATAGGTAAAAGTTCCAAATTCATACCTGCTTGGATTCTCAGCCCCATACTCAATATTCCTTTTCCTCAGAATACAGAGGTGTCTTCCAATCTGCCAACTCTTCCCTCATCTCCAATCTCATATGAATAATAACTACTGTTTATTGATACTCTTATCAAATATTTATTGAACAGTTGCTATGTGCCCAAATGTTCTAGGGGTGGAGAATGGAATAGTCAATACCATAAAACACTCTGTTCTTATGAAGCATATATTCTATTGGGCAAAACAGCCTATAGGCATGAAAAAAATGAATGCAAAAAGACATGCAGGCAATGTCATTTGAAATGGGAATAGGTGTAATGAAGAAAACAAATATATGAGTGACAAGATAGAGGAGGACAAGAGGAGGTGAAGATTGGGTACTATTTGGGATTGGGTAGTCAGGAAAGGGAGAACCACAGACAGGAAAGAATAATTGTGTGACTGTTTAGGGAAAAAACAATCTAGGCAAAGGGAAGAGCAAGTGCAAAAGCTCAACATGTATTAGAGAGCTCAGAATCCTATAGAGGACAGACATTCTCACTGCTACTTTATAAAGAGACTGAGACCCAGAGAGGACACACAGTGTTTTCCTCAAATGATTAGCAAAGCTCTCAAGTCTATGTGCTATCAGCGCCTGTTCTCTTTTTGCAAATACCTTGCTCTATGTTGTGTTTTGTTGTTGTTGCTGTTTTGTCATGGTGGAAGCACTGAGTCTCTAGACAGTCACTCCAAAAATCCCCTCCATGTCCCTTGTTTAATTGTTTCCTTCCTAGGGATAGTAATATTCTCAACTTTCTTTCATGAAAAAAAAGAAAATTAAAAAAAAAACCTATCTACAATGTTCTGTGGGATGTGGTACTGTTTACCATGATATTCTTCAATAACACTATTCTGTTTCTTTAGCATGATTTGCTCTACTTTCTTTGCCTAACCTTTGCATGTCAGTGTTGCTCAAGGTTTGTTTGTTTGTTTTTTGACTGTTCTCTTGATACCTGTTTCCCCTGCAATATTAATATTCTCTTCATTGCTGTTTCTTCAACCAATACCTATAGGCTGATAAATTCCAAACTTTGTTTTTTTGTTTTGTTTTGCTTTGTTTGTTTGTTTCTTTTGAGATGGAATTTCACTCTTGTTGCCCAGGTTGGAGTACAATGGCGTCATCTCGGCTCACTGCAACCCCTGACTCCTGGATTCAAGCAATTCTCCTGCCCCAGCCTCCCTAGTAGCTGGGATTACAGGTACACGCTACCACATCTGGCTAATTTTTGTATTTTTGGTAGCGATGGGGTTTCACCATGTTGGCCAGATTGGTCTTGAACTCCTGACCTCAGGTAATCCACCCACCTTGGCCTCCCAAAGTGCTGGGATTGCAGGCATGAGCCACCATGCCTGGCCCCAAACTTTTATATATCTAACAATGATTCATCTCTCTCACACGTGAGGGCCATCCGTTCAACTCCAGTAATAGGACTATCTATTTAGAAGTACACCTGGATACCTCATAGTATACCCATCTCATCTCTAAAACCTGTTCTTCTCTTCTAAATATTTTATCCCAATTACAGACTAAATCATCCTTGGTTCCTTCTTCTTCTTCAAGTATTAGAGTCATTTTACCACCAAGTACTGCAGACATCTCTCAAACCTGTCCACCTCCACACCCAGCAGCTTAGTAACCATCCAGCTCATGTAGCCTGTTGCAATAACTGGTTAAAACTTTTGTAAATATTTTGTATTTAGGTGATTTGGGCACATTTTAGTAGCTCTCCAGAAAGGAAGATTGTAAGGGTCGATGGCTGTTTTCAATAAACATGAGTCTTTCCTTTTATATGAATTATGTTTTACTTCATTTAAGTATCAAAGGAGCTTTGGAAAGCCCGAGAATAGGCAGTCAGCTGTGAGGCCCTACAGACTCTTGTGTCCTTTGTAACGATGGACACATACCAAAAGCCCAGGTAGAATTGTTTACCTTTCCTCAAGATTGAGAAAGATGGGTTAGCACAGGATGCTATAAACTTTTTCTGTGTTTTACAACCCGGGAAAATATAAAGGCTGGAACAAGGTAAGGAAGGATAAGGTCAGTCTGGTATCTGTAACCTAAGAAACAAGGATGCGCGAATTTCAGGAAGGGAATTTGAGGCTGCAAAAGCAAATGGGGGAAAGGAAGAGGAAACTGAGATGTTTCAGTAAAAATCTAAGGGACCTCTTAAATCAGCAAGACTGTGCGGATGTTGTGTTATGTTAAGGTAGCATGTGATGTGGGGACTTACTTCTAGAGTGATAGATTCAGGATATTCCTGGGAAGGTGAGTATGATTTTATAAAAGGCGGCGGAATCAACTTGTGCTTGCTGCAATCTGTCTCTGTGATCTGGTATGTTCAATCCACATCGGGGAAATTAAGGCAGTTTGTTGAGGGAGGGAAGTATAGTGTACGTAACAAGGAGTATGGACCTAGATAGACACTATGAACTTAGAAACTATGTGTCTGTGTTCATAACATAGTGTCTAACAGAGTCTCTCTCCTCCAAATAATTCTAATAATGCATCTCTTTCTAAAACATGGACTGATCAAGTCACTAATCTTCTTAAAAACCCTTTATGACTCTTCTTTGACAAGATGAAATTCAAACTACTCAGTATGGCACTTATTATTTTCTAAAGTTAGCCCCAGCTTCTCTTTCCAGTCTCCTCATCTGCCATCTCCCCTAAATACGTTTTAATTTTATCATGCAGCCAATCTAGAGTGGCTCCAAAGACTCCATGAACTAATACTTTTAGTATCTTGTTACAAGCTGTTCCCCATCTTCCAAGAACCTCTCTCCCCTTTTTCTAGCAGGAAAATGCCAATTGAGTTGGAAAAGTCCAACTCAAATGATATGTCCTCTTATGAAGATTTCAATGGCCACTGGCATTATTTGCCAAACCATATCCTCTCTTTTTCAATTCATGTTTACATAGTACTCTGCAACTGAATCTCTTGAGGATTAATATATTTTCTAGATCTCTATCACATTGTATTATCATTTGTTGATTGGTTAATTTTACCTGCTACAATTAGCTCCTTGTGGAAAGGAGCTATGTTTTATTAATTTTTGTCTCCCAATAATTTAATAGGACCTTGCCTATGGTAGGTTATATATGCTAGGTGAATAAATGCCTAGAGGATTGATTTGAATCCAAATGTAAGAAATGGATTATTGATAATGACTCAGAATAGAAAACTGCTACATGATATGCTAAGGTTGCATGAATATGTATACTTTCCAGGTAAATCTGCATTGCACTCACATTCAATGTTTTCAGAAAAAAAGTAGTGTATTTATATAACCATCGTTAAGTAACCAGTAACCACATATATTTGCTGCTAACTCTTGAATAAGTCCATTAATACTTTTTAAGGACCAGGGTACTTCTGTGGAGTTTATATTTTCTTTACAAATACTGGTTAGGGAAGCTTGCCCTGTTCAGATAACACATTTATGCCGGTTCACTGTCCATCATAAGTAGCTAATTTCAATATACAAAGAAATTGATGAATTCACTCAATAATTTATAATTTCTTAGAAGTCCAAGACTGTTTCTTTGTACTGGGAGGCACTCTTTCAAATTAACTGCTTTCTTATCATTTAATAAATCCTGAGATTAAGGCATAAATTCTATTATTTACAGGACTCTAAAAATGTTAATAGGCACATTAGACCCAGAAGACCTTAGCAAATAAGATCTTAGCAAATAAAAAAAGATACCTTTTACCTGTCACAGACAGCACAGTGTTGCTGATGGAAAATATCTGGCACATTGAAAGAAAACAACCTACCCTCTTAACCATAAAAATCTGCCTCATCATCCTGTTAGAATTTTAAACAAGATTGCTAGCTGGTTTGATTCAATCAGGTAACTAACTGAATTCTCATTTCAAAGACTTGAGTTGTATAAACAAGACACAGAAACAGATAAAGGAATCAGAGTTTTAACTAGCAAGAGATATATAAAATGACTCAACTTTGTAATGAGAGGCAGTGAAGTTTGGGGAGGAAGAGCTTCAGGCTCAGAAGGCAGATATAGATCTGGGCTCAGGTCCTGACTTTGCCATATTAGCTGTCTGACCCTGGGAACATCACTTAACTTCTTTCAGCTTCAATCTCTTTATTTGCAAACTGGGATTAAGGTTGAACGCATCTTAGCGTTGGAAAGTATTAAATAATTTATGTAAAGTATTCATCAGAGTTTCAGGCACAAAGAACTAAAATGTTAGTAGTATTATCCTTCACTGTTAACATTAAATCTTTATTTTGAATCTAGATGCAAAACTAGATGATTTCAAGTACCTTCAAAGATTTCATCACTAACCTTAATTCTCCATAATCTATTTTCTTCATTGACCAACTCATCCACATAAATGGAACCATTAACAAACAGAATGTTCAAGTCAAAAAAAAGTATAAATTATGGTAGATTCATCTCTTTCCCTCAGCCCATGGATTCAATAGCAAATCCTACTGATTTTACCATAAACCACCTATTATTACTGCAATCCTCATTGTCTAATAAACCATCCTCTCTTGCCTAGACATTTATATTCACTTTCCAGTTGGGTCTGTCTTCCTTGTCCATAGGCCTCTCCAATTTTTCTTTACAAGACCGAGAGAAGCAGGAACCGACCCTCAAAGGCTTTTATTTTTTACTTAATACTGCATTCAAGCTCCTCCCATGACCTGAAAGATGCTTGCCTTCTTCTCCTAGCTCTGCCTAACTCCTACACACTAAACTTGAGCCACGATGACCTTCTTTTAGTTACTAAAACACATGCCCTTATTAAATGGCTGGATCTTTTACATTAAGTCTCAATTTAATAATCAATTCCTGAAAGAAGGTTTTCTTAATCAAAATGTCTATGTATCACTCTATCACCCATTTGCTCTGTTATTCTCTTTCCCGGCAAACTGTCAGTTCCTTGCATAGTTCTTATGTAACCTATGATGTAATTATTTGATTTCTCCACCAGTCTATAATCTTGCTGAGGTCAGGAAATAAGTTTATTTTGTGTTAACCACCATATACCTGGTATATAGCATTAAAATATTTATTAAAAGTCTGAATCAATCAAAATTTTATTGCATGTCTACCACACGGCAGATGCTTTTTGATATAATTATGAGGCTTAATAATATACAGTAACTGCACTCAAGGAACAATCAACCTATTAGAGAACTGCTCCTGTTGAGGTTTGGGGTGATAATTATGGACCATGTCAGGAAATTAAAACTTTAAAAACTCTACTCTCTTGAAGCTTGGTGGAGGATTCAGGCAAGCTCCAAGATCAACGATTTTTTATCATGCTTATTGGAATATTCCCAATACCTAAAATAGGCCTTGTACAAGGCAGATGATGCGTCAATATTTATAGCATGAGCCATGCCCCACAGCTGAGAACCACTTTCCCAGCAAATCAACCATGTTACAAGATAGTAAAACTATAAACATTTCTTAATATAACAAGATATGATATGGAATCCTAAGAAAGGCTTAACATATATGACAAATCTCTTATTTAAAACACTAAAACATTGGATATGTTCATATCTATGTGTTTCTTCTTCATATAGGAAGCTTGGTGAAATGTCAAGATCTACAAAATAGAAAGAGGTTAAACAAAAGCAGATGGAAGAGATCTGATTATTCTCTCCACTGCTTCACAAAGGTGTGGGGATGAGTTAGAGGGTCTCCTTCCTTTCTTGGGAAGTTATATCGAAATCATCGAGGGCCTGCTCAAACTTGTTCATTTGACCCTCAAGCCTCCAGAGAAAAGTGTTAACATAGTGAGCTACCTTTCCTGTATCCAAACATTTGCATGGCAACACCTACAGAATTTTACCTCATTCACACGCAGAGTCATCACTGTCATTAGGAAATACGGCCCTGAAATAGATTAAATATATTTGTATCCAAAAGGTGGACAACTTGCATGGCTAATTTAAAATAGCAGATAAACCAAAGAGATTTAACATTACTGCTGACACATAATAGTAAATACTGTGTTTTAAGTGTTCTCATTACGCTTAAATTATGATTGAGTTAAAATTAAAAATAACTTAAACATTCTAAGCCAGTTTCTCTTCCCAGTAACACTATCTTTTTTTAATGACTAGCTTTACAACCTTATCATTACTTGAGACTGTTTTATGAACTGTAAATAATTTTTAAAAATTTAGCTAAATTTTATTAACATTTTAAAAGTCTCTGTTTCCTCTGGAAAAATTGTAATAATTTCCATCTTGCAATATAGTTGGAAAGAATATATGATACACAATAATTGATCATTTATTTCTTAAACACTGCTCCCATTATATCATTGCATTTGCCATCTATTTCCTCGTTTTGAGTCCAAAATTTCTGACTCCCTCCCAAGATTGTTCGTGATCTACCTCTACATTATTTATATTCATTTGTTCTTCTTTCATTAAATATACATTTAACACTTAATACATGAGCTCTTTTCAATAAAAGCATGACACAACAAATATAAGCTTCTCTTTAAAAGGGAGCCCCGTTTAAATTAAGGTGATACTCTGAAGCAAATTACTTGGACCTAAAAGTATTCCCTTAATTCAGGAACTACCATCTGGCTTCTGATATGGAAATGAAATTGACAACCAGGTAAAGGGAAGAGCACATCTGCTGAGTAGTCAACCAAGGCAAAGTTGGCAAACAATTTTAAAGGAGAGCAAGATCTTTTCTCTACCATAGGGATACCTTTCATCCTAATCAATGTAAAAAGATAGAACTTTTTTTGCTGTTAGCTTTCTTCTACAGTTTCTCTCCAGGATCTTATCTGACATTTCATCTAAGTCTCTATGTCTATGTAGGCCTCAAGCCTGGTGAGTCATAATTTTAGATGACCATGAGAAATCATAAAGCATGGCCAGCACAGGAGATAGTTATTTGAACATTGTTAGAAAAAAAACTGAATGTTCCTGGTCTTGAATTTCCATGAGTTAGCTTCATTAGGGTATCATTGTCGGTTTCTCTTTCTGTTTCTCATTCTCATTTGATGATGAATTACAGGAAAAGGAAAGAGCCTGCTCAGGTCAGTATTTTGGGTCTGACAGGCTACAACAGGGCAGTGGGTATGGAGGAGAGGGAAGACTTCAGTCTTCTGTCTGTCTTGCCTAAAGTTGTACACCTGACACCAGGGGGAAAACCTGAAATTATCCAGTTGGAGAGTGATGAGAGTTGGGAATAAGACTAATTTAGAACAAGGTTTCTAAATCTCAGCACTGTTGACATTTTGGGCCAGATAATTAAAAATTCTATGCTGTGTAGGGCTGTCTGTTGCGCTGTAGGATGCGGAGCAGCATCCGAGGCCTCTCTCACTATTATCAGTAGCATTCCCCTCCACCCCCGCCCCAACCACCAGTGGTAACAATAAAAAAAAAGTCTACAGACATGGCCAAATGTCCCTGGGAACTGGAATGGACACAAATGTATCTTCAGTTGAGAACCTGATTTAGAATAATGAAAACCTTGTGACTATACACTTAAGTATATGCAACTGTATGTGCAATTCAGTTCTAATCAATAATAAAACTATTTCATTCTTCATCTGTGTGATTTCCATGTCTATCTTTCAGTTGGTCATGAAGTTGGAGAGGGAAGGGGACAAGTGTTATTCTTACCTCTCCAAATCTCTTACCAATATTAATTACTTAAAATGCAACTAATATATTAAGTTTAAAAAAATTATTTTCTCTCATAGCTCCATTCTCTGATACTCTATTTATTTTAGAATAATTTGTATTTGAGACAGAATCTTAGCCTATGATCCATTTTTTTAAATAGATTTAAGAACAAAAGTCTTCTTGACTGTTTTTAAAACATAAAATGCATCACTTTGTTATTCCTTTGACACTCTCAAAATCATACTTACTACTTACTGTCTGGTGAATATACTGTAGCCATTCCTACATAGGAACCCTTCACATTTTCACATGTCCTTCAAAAAACACAAACAAGGCCAACAAAAAACAACAAAAACAGGAAAAGAAATCTCTAAAAGCAGTTTAACTCCTAACTTCTTGATGAATTACATAACTAATAAACTTGTTGAATCTTTCAAGTTTATATAATGATGAAAACTAAGTCCTAGAAAGAGATGATTTGTCTAAGGTCACAAAGCCAACTAATAGTATGACTAAAACTAAAGCCTCACCCTCCTAAATTCCAATTTAATAATTTTATCATTTAATGATTGGATAACTATGGTCACATCTCCATTTTCTAAAGTATTATAGCATTTATGATACACTGCCTATAATATGACTTAATAATAGCATGACTTTTATTGTTTAGGTTCTTTTTCCTTCTAATTTTCCCATGTATTTATTTTTTCTCCTCTAATAGTTATAAGTTCTATGAGGACAAGAAACATATCAAAATCTCTGTTGTATTACTCCAAAAGCCTTCTTATTAGGCACATTTGAGGGCCAAATAAGTCTGTACTGATTGTCTTCCAGATACTAGAAAAAAGTAGCCCAGGGACATAATGAATGACATAAGAATAACATCTCCATAGGAATTTTGAAATTTTAGATCACTTACAAAGTAAAATTTGGTATAGAGAACTAAAATATGATTTTCTATTTGTGCATCTGTATATGCACTGTAAATAATGGATGACTTGTATTTACTCACTTCATCCTCCCAACATCCATATTACTTTTCTCAATATGCTGATAAAGGGACAGAAGCAGGACAGAGAGTCCAAGAAGCATGCCAAAGTTACACAACTAGCAAAAAGTTAATAGTCAAAAGGTTAATACGAAAAGTTCATTGTCAAGAGTTGAAAACATTCATGTGATTCACAAATGATGATCGTCTATACACATCTATTGCCAAGGCTAGTAATTTGTTTTCCGTGTGTTGTTTGGTCTTCATAACAGAAATTAGTGCCAAGAACAAATAAACATGTGTTTGAATTTCTGTACTCATTTTCCTTTTCACAGAGATATGGTATAAGTGTAATTTTATAAATTGCTATCTCAATAGACCAAAATATTATTAACAGATATTAGCATAAACAAAATCATGTTTCATGAAATTAATAATTTTTCTCCTTCACTACAGTTGCTTGAAATCTAATCTTAAGCATGGGGGAAAGAGGCAAACTATAAATATCCAACAAATTATATTAAATATCAAAAGTTGTGTGAGGGGGAGGGTGGATTGAGAGATAGGGAAAGAAAACAGAGCATAGGCTTAGGTAATAAATTTGCAAGATCGATATAATACGTATTTTATATTGGCATGAGGTAAAATATATAGAGTACATCAACATCTCAATTATCTTTTACAAGTAGGTAGTTTACATGTTATTATTTCTCCTCATTTGTTCTCTGCCAATTTAAAAAGAAAGAACACAAGTTTCAGGATATTGACAAAATTTCTTCTGAATCTGATTAAGGTTCATAAAGGAGAAATAAAGATAAATTTAAAGAGACCATTAGTGGTTGCTGTGCAGCACTGTGCCAATAGTTGTAGGCTTTGTTTTAATAAATACATTACCTTCGGTCTTATAATGTTGAAAAAAATCACATTTGTTCAAAAGCTGTAACAACAAGAATCCACAGAGTTACCAGGCATAAATCATTCTACGTCATCCTGTGAAGCACAGTGATTCTAGAAAGAACTATTTCATCCTTCATGGGCCACATCAAAGCAGATGGACAAAGTCCTGTGAGTTTTGATTATCCCCAGAACAAAATAAAAATTACAATTCATGGTTTAATTCCATCTCATTATGGCTTTTAAATTTATGATTCCCCTTGATAACAATGGAAAACTACTTGATCAACCAAAAGAAACTTTTGCTTCATGCTTCCTTTATTTTAGCATTCTTGTATTTTAAATATGTAGATCAATAATTTAAATTTAATGCCATCATGTACATATTTTGGATGCAGGGCACAGTCATGGAAGTTCTCACACAGATTGCCAAAGGGTACCAACAAATAAGAGAAGTGAATTAAAAGATCAAAAAGCTTTAAAAAGGAATCACTACTCACAATGTTCATCAGGGTCAGGAGGTAGTTTTGGACATGCTCTTTGCCATGGAAACGGACCACAGAGTCATCCACTCCCAGCAGTACCTCTATGTTGTAATCGTTTTCTCCCGCGTGTCTGCGGTGTCTCATTGTTTCATTCAGTTGCTGGTGGATGTTGCCATAAAGAGTACCTAGATCATCAAGGCCTTCCAGGTCCGACTCTATTAAGAAAGAAAAGGAACCAGGAATTTCAGTTTCCCCAACGGGCCTTCCAATAACTTCTTAGAAAAAAAGAATCTTCTCAGGGGCCTATCAGCGTCATTCATAATCACCGAGATGCTACTTTTCAGTTTATTCCTTAAATAATATGCATATGCATATGACCAGACAGACCTGCTACAAATTCAACATAGAAAAGCAACACTGAGGGTAAAATCATATTATTATACAGGGAGCGGTGCCATCATGGCAGACTGACTATTCTGTAAGGATAGAAGTGGCTCAATTTTTCTCCCAGCAAAGAGCCAAGGCAGTGGGGGTGTAGAATACAGGCTGGCTATGTAGTTATTAAATAAATTGACATTACAAATAAAAAGAACTCCAGTATGTTTACAATGATTAAGTTACTATAACCATGGAGTATAGAATTTGTGTCACATAAATTTAAATTGCTCCTCTTTCAGTAACCTTAATTTAAAAATCAAATTATAGCATGGCAACACAACAGCATCTAGTAATATGATTATCAGTCACCATGTATTGCTTTATTTCTTCTGAGTATGGTTTTCTAGCGAATGCTGCTAGTGAAGAAGTGGATATACAGGGTATATACTATAAACATATGTGTGTGTGTGTGTATGTGTGTGTAGATAAGATAGTATATAATATACAGGGTACATATTATATACATATGCCAATAAAATATACATATATGTGTGTATGCAGGGATACACAGGAAAACTTTAGTGCTCCACATTTGTACTAGCCATCATTTGGATGGCAAGTCATTTCAGCTGCTATTTATCTAAATCTGAGATATCAAAGTAAGAAGTCAGTCAGAAAATAACTTATATTCAAAGAAAATTAAAAGTAAAAATAATTTCTTATTTAATGCAGTTCAAGAAACTTACATTTTTTTACTTTCCAAATGAACATTTCGCACACACGTACACACACATACACACACATATACATACACACATGCCTATATACATGGAAAGAAAAAGTGAGAGAGACATCATCAGGTTTTAATGACCTCAGTTACCTGTTTTCAGATGACCGTATTTTTTGAGAGAAAAGTTTTAGTGAATTAAAAAATAAAATCTATCATTTTGATTAAAATTAGAGATTATTCAAAACTGCTGGTACATAAAAACAAAAAATATATTAATCTCCATTTCAAGTATATAAAACTCGGAAAGGATTTTATTTTATAAACTGCCTTGATGTCTAAAACAACCACATATCTAAAAACAAGTTTGACAGAACCAGCTCTGACTCATGCTTTATGTGATGGTTTATTTCTTGCGGCACTGGGGCTTGTTAGTCATTTGAGTCAGCATCTAACATTAATAAATAGGTATTCTCCTTTCCGCCTTTGTGGCTTTAATAAAATTAAGATGGGGAAAAAATAGGTGTCTCTTGGCCAGGAAGATTGATGACCAAGCCCTAGCCACAAAGGATTAGAAGTAGTGAAAGTACAGATCCTACTCACACTCTTTCTACCTTTAAAAAATATACAGAAACACCAACACCCTCCCTTACAAGTAGGGGGACACGCTCTGAATGTGACTACTCAGGTTTAAAAGCTCTACTTTAATTCACTTTGACCTAAGCCCAACTGCTAGCTCATTAGCTGGGAAAATTCTCCTCACCAAGGAATTACTTTGGCTCCACAATACATAAATAACTCTCACCATCATCCACATCAAACAGAAAGCTTTCCTCAAAAGTTTTCAAGAGCTGCAAACCCTCACTGAGGTCGAGAGACGACTACACCTGCAAATAGCTTTACTATTCAACCTCAAGTCTTTTTCACACACTTGAGAATGTGAAAGGTTGTGATAGCTAGTGTACAAATATAGGGAATTCAGACATGAGCTCTCAATTCTAAAAATGGCTCTTTTTGGCAGAACGCTCAGAGAAAATGTCCAATGGAAATATAACAGCAATGTTATTATATCATGAAGCCTGATGTGTGAATGAAGTAGGCTGAATACTTATTTCAGAAAGGCAGTTCATTCTGCTTTAATACACCTTTGGTTTGGCCTTTGCAAGTCTCTTTAAATAGGTAGTTTTCTGGTAAGGAAACAGAATCTCTCTTTTTATTGCATAAGAAACCTGGGAAAGAAGAAGGAAGCCTTTGAAAATCAAGAATAATTTGTCCCTACTTTCCTCCATGCTGGGCAGTGTTCTTTCCATGTTTCCTAAAATGCACAATATCAAATATTTCAAAGAAAGACAGTAGGATAGCTTCTGGCACTTTTTACTTATACTCATCATTATAATTACAGACAGCTCTGAGGCTGTGAAATATCTTCATTCATAATGAATTTGTCTTAGTAAAACTGCAAAATTATGGCAAAGCTATGACAATAATAGAAACTGACATAGTTGACTCCATCTTGCTTCTAACCTCCAAGCTGTTCTTGGTTATTTCTGGGCATAGGTCAAACTAACTGAGAGGAATTTAGTTTGCAGGTTAACTTTAAAGCAAGGATGACCATAGCCCTTCCCACAACTAAACTGCCTTTGTAAAACTAATGAAAGGCCACTACGTTAGGATTATGAATGAGGTATGAATTCTTTTAAGATACAGGCATAACAAAATGATAAACTGCTATTGTTCCAGAGGTCACAAGATGGGAAACTTCCCCAATTACTTCTTTGTTTTGTTCTGTTTTGTTTTAGACAGAGTCTCGTTCTGTCACCCAGGCTGGAGTGCAGTGGTGTGATATCGGCTCACTGCAACCTCTCCCTCCCTGGTTCAAGTGATTCTTGTGCCTCAACCTCCCAAGTAGCTGGAATTACAGGCACACACCACCATGCCCAACTAATTTTTTTTTTTTTTTTGTATTTTTAGTAGAGACAGGGTTTCACGCATTGGTCAGGCTGGTCTCAAACTCCTGACCTCAGCGATCTGCCTGCCTCAGCCTCCCAAACTGCTGAGATTACAGGTGTGAGCCACCACACCTGGCCCCAATTACTTCTGTAGATAGCACCACTATTGTGGAACCTAAGACTGATCTTTTGAGATATTTTTCAGCCTGTGCATTCTGGCAACCTACTGACCCCACCCAAATGCATGACTCATGACTCAGCTGGTACTGTAGGGACTCAGCATATGATGACCATTTTCCAACACCTATTGAAGCGGCATTGTTGTCTGGGGTAAAGACCCGAGGTTTGTCATCTTGCACCAAGGAAATTCAGTATGTGGACACACACAAGAAGTGGGTTTAGGAACAGACGTTTAATAGGCAAAAGAAAGAAAAAGCAGAACAGCTCTCTCTCCTGTGAGAGAGATCACCCAAATGGGGTTTCCAGCCCCCAGCAGAGTACACTGGATTTTATAGACAGGCTGGAGGTAGTAATGTCTGGTTTTCATAGGGCCCACAGATTAGGTGGACCAGGTGTGACAATTACATAGCATTCGGGGAAGCTGGCCGTCCCACCCTAATCTTACTATTCAAATGGGCTTTCCACTTGGCCAGTGCCATGTTCTCTCCTCCTTACTGTACATGTGGCTGGCAAAGAGAAGGGAAGATGGAGCTGCCATGTTGGACATGCCTAGCCCCCAGGTACCCCCTTTTTCTATTGGCACAACTGCCAGCGTTCACCTAGCAAGTTTCTAGCTTGCCTTTCTATGTCTGCAGCTCGATTTTACAGGCTGCTCTTTGTTAGAAAAAAAAATGATTTGGGGCTACTTTTCATTAAAAGAAAAATGTTACCAAGAACTTCCCTACCCTCACTATCCACCTAAATAATTTCTTCTTTACTCCTATATCACTATGATCGTGTCTCCAAACAATCAGCAGCATCCATTCCTTAGTCCCCTGCCTACCAAAATATCTTTGAAAAACCCTAACCGCTGAGCCTTTAGGGAGACGGATTTGAGTAATAACTCCACTTGCCATGTGGCTTAAATGGTGCTAGCTGAGTCGGGCAGCAGAGAGTGACTTATGTGACAACAGAATTAGCAGAAAAAAGGAAAATCCAGGTTACAGAGAACTTTCTAACAGGTGTGTTCTCAACTGAGCATTCAAAAGGAAAAAAAAAAAAAGGCCCTGCAAGAGGCAGAGCAGTGTTATTAATCTCATGCTTCATTCCAAAAGGATGATGCTCACAGTGCTTTTTAAGCTTCTCAGAAATATCAAAGGCAATCCCCTCTTAGTTCTTAGAGTGAGTTTTCTTTTTTAAAACTTTTGGGAAAAGTATGTTTCTGAAGTTTACCTTAGAAATTACTGATGTACATTAATTACTATTTTGGAAACATTTTAATTGTATCCTTTTGTGCACTCCCTCGTTTCCCAATTGCTGTATATGAATTTGCAGAAGTGATCATTTTACTATAAGGCCTATTTTATCAGAATGAATTTTTGAGGGGAATATAGATGTTCAATCAAGTAACAATAAAATTGTCATTTTAGTGTTAAGTATAGGATTATCAGTGTTAAATCAGAATTTTGAACTTACTAGACAGAAAAAGTAGAATATAACTTTCTTTGCTGATTATGGACACTAAGGCTTGAAACATTTTTAGGAGAATGACATGTTCATATGCTTAATCATATTTATAGGAAATCAAAGTATAGGATTAGTGAAATTGCTCCCCACCCCAGAAAAAAAAAATTCCTATGGTCTAAAAAAGGACAGGAGATGAAGGTAAAATTAGAAAGGTACAAGTTCTGAATGTAATACAAATACATTCAGGGTTGGAACACAATTATAAGCATACTGTGATAAAACCATCTACCCAATATTCATTCTTTCTTCCCTAAGGAGCAGAATGTTAATGTTATTTGAAATAATAATAAACCCAGCAAAAAGTCACTCCAATCTCCCTGTGACCAAGGGTTACATGTGACTAAGTATAAGCCAATTAGATCTAAGCAGAAGTATTGCTTATATCTTGATGCTTATGGCTCCTCAAACGAAGACAATTCATTCCAGCAGGTGCACACTCCTTTGGCCCTCCATTCAATCACTCAATATTCCCTTCTGCTTCCTAGAATGTGGACATGATGTCTGCAGCTCTATGGGGTGATCTTAGGATCAAGGGACATGCTGAATAGAGGAGGGTCTGACACTTTAAAGGAGTGTGACTCTTCAGTGACTGTAGACTCACCATATCAGCCCCGGATTACCTAAAAACAAGCTTCATTACATATTAGAGGTAACACTTCCATCATGTTTAGGTTACCCTTCTAATGAGTTTTCTCTTGTATGCCACTGAATCTAGTCCTAACATACATGACACTAACAAATTTTAATGTTGTTGACTAGGTTCTCTCAGTACTCTTACTCCCTATGAGAATGCAAGCCAATTTTCATGTGAATAAGTGAAGAATAAAATAAGATTCATGTTACCAAAATGTACCATAGTAGCATTCTTTGTAGTGCATCATTTCAGAAAATGAGAAAGCATCATATTGTTTTACAGTAAACAATTAATACAGAATGAGGCTCTATGTAAAAATCTTGCCTTCTTCGTGAACAGAATACTGTTATGAAACGAAGTAACTGGAATACTACAGGCTGGATTCTGGATTTTCCAAGAGTAGGTGGAGATCCTATAATCAGAGCTAAAAATAAGTGTAAATTCCAACAAATGTCGGCTGTCAACATCAGAAGCAGTGAGCAGTTAACTTAAATAATTGTGTTAACCTGTTTGTATCATCTAATAGTGATTTTTAATTGACATCTTTTTAAAAAAAAATTTAAATTAAAGTTATCACTTCCTAAAAGGATACAGGAACAGCATCTCTACATATGTGGAGGCACTGTTCTACCAAGATATAACATGTTTCAGTGAAACGGAGCTCTGTCCTTCACAAACTGAGAAATTCCATAATGACAGTTCAAACAACTATATTCAGGCCAATTTATGATGTCAATTCAAAAGTTTCACTAAGTAACTGTTGCTTTTATTTTTTTAAAGACATAACCATTGAGTGAATGTTAGTTTCCATTATTTCTTTTCCCCGAAAGTTGTAATTCTAAAATACACATGTTTGCTTTTGTTTTTACTGACTACTTTATGGAATAACATGACATTTTTTAGATGGGAAACTTCTTACCTTTTAAGGAAAAAATGTTTTAATGCTTTGGGTTTGTGATTATTAGCAAATGAAATTTTAAAAGTCACTTTAATATCCAAAATATGAACTCTGATTTGCAATAAATATCTTTTATATGTCAGCTAGAATGTTTCTAACTGCAAATCAAGAAAATTTAAAGTGTCTTCAGCAATAAGTAAACATACTAGTTCATGTAACCAAGAGTTTGAGGTACGGTGATTCCTGGTTAATCCATCAATAGGTCATCAAGGATTCAATTCTTTTCATCTTTCCATATCCTGCCATTCTTGGTGTACAAACTTGATCTTCAAATTAGCTCCTAAAAATGGCTACACGAATTCTAGCATCAAAGTCATGTCCAACAGATTGTGTCTTCCTATATTACTTTCTTAGGAACAGGTAAAAACCTTTCCTGGAAACCCTCTGGTAACATTTAACTCCATGTTTCAGTGGCCAGAATTGAATCACAGGGGTTTGAAATAAAAGAGAAGGAAACAAATATTGTACAGGTTACCCACCTTGCTGAAATCTTTTTCAGATCTTCCTTTTCCCTCATCCCTTAGTAACAGTCTTCCACTGGTATCTGTTACACTTAGTTTTCATTAATGCATTTCATGTTTATTTTCTTCTATTATAATTTATTTGTCTAGAGACAACTTCTGCATTCTCTTGGCCTCAATATGTTTTGAAAGATACAGTCCTTCATTTCCATAGTAGTGGATTCTCATAATTGTCACTCATTCAGTCCCATTGCAACCATTTAATTTGATTTCAGTGGTTTATTGCTGAAACATTTGGGTGTGGGCAAGGTTGTCAGATAAAATACAATATTCTTTGTTAAATTAAAATCTAAGATAAACAACAGTATTTTTACTATAGATATCTCACAGATATTGCATAAGACATACTTAATACTAAAAACCTACTCATTGTTATATCTGAGATGCAAATTCAAATGAGAATTCTATAGTTTTATTTGCAAAATCCAGCGACTCTATGTGTGGGGAAACTATCTTTCTCCAGGCAGTACATGCAGTTACATGAACTTACACCCTCTTCATCTCACTTTTCTCCTCTACACTTCTGTCTTCAGCTCTAGCAGTGGACATTTCACCCGGCATGGGCAAGTAACATATGCCATTTCCGTGACTCCAGTACTTGGTTAAAAGATATTCAAATGGCCTAAATTATGCTAATGAAATTGTGAACTAGGACTTTTTAATTTGGAGCTACTAGGAAAGAAAAGTTCTCATCACTAAGTTGAAAACTGGCAGAATATAACAATGTAGGTGTTTACGGCTAGCATGAGAATAGTTGTTGGTCTAAGTTTAATGCTAGAAGAGGAAAGTGGAGACTACTAATAGCGAATAGACTGTACTCCAATAATGAGTATGAGCCTGGGAATGCACCCATTAATTTTTGAAAACTTGGTCTTTTCAGTTTCACAAACCAATAAACTACCACCACTTCATTTTCTTATTTTACTGCTTTTTTTTTTTCCCCTTTTGCTTAAGACAGTTTGATGTAAGTTTCTGACAGGTGAAACTAAGAGCAGCCTGATAAACAAGTCCATTTATACCCTTTCTCTGCTACAGTCTTTGATAGTCCTCATTTTCCTTCTCATTCTTCTTCAGTAGTCAACTATTCTTAGGTTCCACAGTGTTCTGAAAAAGACTACATATTCTGTTTTATTTCCCAATTTGTTTATTTTATTCTCTCGGTTCTATTTTAAATGAATAATGTTGTTACTAGTGATTTCTTAGTTTATTTCTTTTATTCTTATTCAGCTAAATCATAACTAATTTTGGGAGTCAGCACAGTTTTTAATTTTCACATTTTACTGCTCTAAACATCTAATAGCATTTTTATTAACATTTCTCTTCCCCTTGACTAAATTTTATATACTTTCTTATTTATGGCTTTTGTAGTTCAGCTCTACTAAATCAAGGAGGTAATAGAAGAGTAGAAGAAGAGGTCACCACACCCAATTACCAGATTACATTCTAGTAATCTTAAACTGCTAGAAATTAAGGTTTTCTAAATAAGCTCAACTGTGTAGAAGAGAGGTGAGATTCCTTTTCACAGCTGCTAATTTCAAAGTTCATGTTACTTCCATCACTTGCCACCTAAATGCAACTTTATTAAGGATGGAAAACCTCTTCACCTCAAACTTCTCCAGAAACTCGATATTCGCATTCTAAATCACTCCAATATGGAATGATTAATAAAAATGTAAACAAGTCATTATAGCCAAACTATTAATATTAATACTTGCCATTTATTCTGTCAGATAAATATTTAAAGGCCCTGGATGCCACTTTATGTTGCACTGCTCTAAGCACTGCGAATCCAGCAATGGACGAGATAAACATGTAGATTATCCTCATAGAACTTATATCCCAGTGAAAAGAACTATCAAACAGGGTAAGAAGACTAAAACAGGGGTAAAGGAGCAAGAGGGACAAGGTGAAGGAGGCAAAATTTTAGATAAGGTTCTCAAAAGAAGGCAGCAAATGTGCGCAGATCTTGCAAAGTGATGGAGTAAGCCACACAAATATCAAAGTTATAATTGACTGAGATATATGTAAACGTTTTATGAGCATATTCATATTGATGTTACAGATTTTTAATAAAGAGATTGTATGATATAATACAAAGAAAATCATAATAGGCTCAGGAATGCAGCAAGCTGACTTTCTAAAATGGCCCCACTAAGATGCCCTGCCCTAGTCCCGAGAACCTGTGCCTTTGATGAGGTATCATTTCCATGATTATGTTATGTTATATGGTACAATTGACCATAAGATAGAAACATTATCCAAGTGGGCCTGATCTCACCTCATGAGACATTAAAAGCAGAGATATTTCCCTGGCTGGTGGCAGAAGGGAAAGTCAGAAATAATGAAGCAGGAGGAAGATTTGATGTACTGTTGCTGGCTCTGGAGATGGAGGGATTCTGTTTCTGGACAAGAGAGAAGTATCTGGTTGCTGACAGTGAACCATAACCAATGGCCAGCAAGGAAATGAGGATCTCAGCTTGCAAAAACAAGAACTTGAATTCTGCCAACAACCTGAATGAGCCTCGAAATGGACTATTTCCCAGATCCTTCAGATAGGACTTCAATGTGGCCCACACCTTGATTTTGGCCTTGTGATAAATCAAGCATAGAACCAGTCCAGCCACCTTAGACTTCTGACCTATAGAACTGTGAGCTAATAAATAGGCATTGTTTTAAGCTACTAAATTAAGGGTGATTTATTGCACAGTAAGGGAACAGAAAATGATAAAAGGCGAATTGAGTTCTAGTTCCAGCTCTACTATGATGCAGCTCTATGATTTTGAGAAAGATGCTAAACTTATCTGAGCTTCAATTTCCTGAAATAAATAAGCTGTGCTAGCTGATCACTAACATGTTCTTTCTGGCTAAATTTCCATAATTAATAATTAGGCCATAATTTCACTAAATTATTAAAGATGGTTATTACTGCTCTGGCTGTTTTGATCATACATGATTGATCACACTTATAATTTATTTGATGCTAAATCCTTCATCAAGGATACAACCATCATTAAAACATTTTTACATGGAAAAAAGTGCTACACTAAAAGAATCTATATTATGATATAAAATACTTCATAAGAATATAAAAGTCTAGTAACTTATCACAATAAGAGATAATCTTCCCATTCTCCCATTTAAAGACCACAGTGTCCATAAAGTCTGAAGACATTGGCAATTATATACAATTTTCCAAGAACACCTTAAATCTCTTCTCTAAAAAAATGAAATGTTACCTATTTTTTTTTCAGATTTTATAAACAACCTCCCTTGTCTAAAAGGTAACACTTAGACATTTTTAAGCATTACGTAACCACAGTAGAGATCAGAATTTTATCCTGATTAAAAATTTACTTCATATCTCTTTGTTATGATGCAATACAATTTTATTAACATATGTATGCTACTTGCAATAAAATTTTACTAAAGCAGAGTTCCAAACATATGGAATTAAAATGTATGTTATTATCACATCAAATTATTGAAGAAGCAGTTATTCTACATTTTAAAAAATCTAAAGTGTTTTTGCTTATTTGAATAATACTGATCAAACAGTTTTAACTCACATTCGGATTGGTCAGTTTTTATATCATACACAGTTAACGTATTTAAGCCACAGTAATTATTGCAGATTGAAGACAGATCTATGACAGACAGCATTTGCTATCTAATATTATTAATGGAATACTATAATTGCTAGTCCACAAATAATATTATTCAAGTTAAATTCAATAACAAACCTTTTTTTGCATTCAAATAAAATTGTTGAGCCATTCCTAAAGTGATTTCCGCTAAAGACACTTATTTGCCAATATAAAATTATTCTTAGTCTAAGGAATAAAATATGCCAGAAGAGAGAAACATTGTTACCTCATTTTACTACATAAATGTGTGCCTATAATGTATTCTCTGAAATCATATCGACCATATGGATGGAAAATAATGGGTATTTTTATATCTTCCATGTTTTCTAAGATGTATAAACTATAGATGTGATGATTGCTTTAATATTTGTGTTTGCTAATTCTAACATTTTTTGTCAGTTCTGTGTTGGTTTAGACAGATTTATTTTTCTTATTACTATTGGTTGCATTTTCTTGTTTCTCTGCATAGTCAGTGAGTTTAGATGGGAGGTCTGACATTGTGAATTTTACCCTTTTGGCTGCTGGATATAGTTGTATTCCTATAAATATTCTTGAGCTTTGTTCTTGGATGCAGTTAAGTTACTTGACAAGTTTGTTCCTTTCAGGTCTTGCCTGTAAGATTTATTAGGTGGGGTCAGAGCAGTGCCGATCTACAGCTAATGACTGACCACCACTGAGGCCAGACCCCTCTGTCTACTCTCCACTGTGATGTGAATCATGAGATATTGCAGGCTGGTTTGTGGAAACGCACTATTCCCAGCCCCATATAAGCACCAGGCACTGTTACCTCTGATTTTTTTTAGGCGGCTCTTTTTCAAGCTTCATGTAATTTCCTCACAAATATATGTGATGATCTGAACTCAGCCGAATACCAGAGGGGGACCTCTACAGATCTTTAGAGTCGTCTCTGTATGGCTCTTCTCCCATTCTCAGTTCTGTGAACTCTGGCCACCTTCATCTCTACAGGCTCTCAGCTCTGGCTTGTCAACTCTGGGAATTTGTCAGGCTCCACCTGGGTTCCCCTTCCCTGGGATTCATCTGGAAACCCTCAAGACAATACGCTGCGGCAATCCTGAGGCTCACCTCATATGTTTCTCATCTCTCAGGATCACTGTCATTCACTGCCTGATAGCCAATGTCTTGCAGACTGTTGTTTCAGACACTTTGTCCATTTCCGGTTGTTTAAAGCAAGAGCGTAAATGCAGTCTCTGTTATTCTATCTTGATGAGGAGCAGCAGTTCACTAAATTTGGTTTTGCTGAGAACATATGGTAGCTTAGAAGCTTGGATTTACAGGCATGTTACTCTGTAACATGCCTTAAAAATTTCAGCAGCCATTTAGCTTTCCCTAAATGATTTTCTATACACATTTACTTGGACTTGAAGTTAGGCAGTAGTGAAATCTACAGTGAGAACCCTGAAAATGTCCCTTTAATTAAAAAGGTACTTTTATGACACATTAAATCTCCTTTAGTATGTCCTTGCAGCACACAGTATCATATGGAAGAAAGTGCAACTAAAGTTGAGTAGCATTTAGGAAATTTCCAAAAAAAAAATCACCTTTTTCATAAAAGAATGTGAACTTCTTTGTTCATTAAAAGCTATATGAGCCAAAAGGTACTGTAAATGTGTTTACGGGAAGAAACCGTCTTCCAAGAGTAGCAAAGAAAAAAAAAGTGCTTGCTAACTAAGCACAAACATGGAGGGAGTTCAAAAAACTAAAACCTTAGCAAACATGGATATCACCTTACAGTTCAAAGAACACGATGTTTGAAATATTCACTGAATATGTTTTGCTCTGTTTTTCAGAAAATTACAAGCTAGGGTTTTAAAAATCATGTTTAGATGACAGAAAATTGGGGTGAACTTCAGTAAGCCATGTTACAGAGGTAAAGGCAAGAAATAAATTTTATAAATTAGGGTTCGTTGTTGGCCATTTCTCAAAATCAACAAGGGCAACAACAAGCAATATGAAACAGCTCCCCCCCCCCCCCCAAAAAAAAATCATCTTGTGATAAGTTAAGGAAAGTGGCACAATGGTGATTCTTGCTATAGTAAGTTCTGTTATATCTAATTTCATCTTCCTAGATTTTAAAGATTCTTTATGCGTTTTTAGTCCAAGAAACCTAAACATTTATATATTCGATTCAAATTGAGGAATGACATATTTGAAAGATTATCCCGGATGTAGTGAAAACACTTTACCACTGACTACCATCAAAATCAATGCATACAGATATTTTCTTCAAATACCAAAAGGGAAAATCCAGTCTACAGGTAGCAAGTTTATTTCTAAGAAAGATTGTGATTCCACATCTCAATTCATTCAGTAGTTTTAAAGATCTAACAAACTGGTAATACAAGGAAAATCTTCACATATAAGATGTTAGAACCTCCTTCCTGGAAGGACGTCCCCTCACCTTTCTTTCCTCCCTCTCTCCTTCCATCCATCTATTTCAAAACATTTCTTGAACACCTTTTCAGCACAGAACTTAATCTGGCTTCTACAAACAATGTGAATAAGCTGAAATCCGGTCATCAAGTAGGTCACAGCTTAATAAGAAAGAAGGATATGCAAACAGATATTTTCATGCAAGATATTTGTGTAACTGAGGAAGAATCAGTTTACTCTACCTGGAAGAACCTGAGAATGTGTCAACAGAGGAAGTGACATCTGAACTGGATTTTAAAAGATGCACAGATATTAGACATGGAGAAATAGGGTGGGTCCTTCCAGACAATGGGCATAATGCATGCAGAAACCCTGAAAAGTACTGATATGTTGGGGGAAAAGAACTTCAAAGAGGATGAAGCTAAACTAAGTGAATATTTACGTTGGGAAACGTGGTTACTAAGAGGTTGAAGCAAGATCATGAAGAATCTTAAATATTTTATAAACAGGTTTCAGGCCAGATTTCCTGGGGCGATTCTGTACCATGCTTATTATCCTGGCATCAATATTAGGAATGTTTTCGTTCATTCTCACATGTGTCCTAGTTTGAACAATAAATTAAGTGGTCATTCTATTTATGGGACTTTCAGTCTCAAAATGTGATTTCTAGAAGGCAGAGCTGAATCCACATAATTTCTTTTTGTGTACTTGTATTCAATGATAACAAATAAATTGTAGCAATAGGGCTTCCATGTCCTTGTTACAGTGATGATCTTAGTTTCAGAAGCTGAAATGGTGAATATGGTTACTTGGGAGTCATCATTCACTCCAACCTCCTTGCGGGGTGCACTCCTGAAGAAGTTGGAACTATAATTCCCAATGTACTTGTAGTTAGAACTCCATATGAGACTCTGGTTAAACCAACTGGATGAACTCATATGAGATCTGGAACTCAGAATGGCAAATATGGTTATGGAGACACTGTAAAAACAGTGGCTTTCTGTAGCAGGGTCCTACATCTAGTTGCTAGCTGTGTGGATGCTGAAAGGAAGGTACAGTTGCAGTCGTAGCTGTTTGTTATCCTCGAATAACATCAGCGGTGGCAAGTTGGAGTCAGTAAGTCCAGCAGCAGCTATCTCAACCTCCCATTTCCGGATTTTAGCAGAAATAGCAGCTACCACCAGGGTGGGCCATCTTCTGTATCATTCTGGGAACTAGTCCTGAACCCCAAGCCTAGAGGCTGTGTTTTCAATCCTTGTAAAGATTTAATGTACACTTAATTCTTTTTATTGAATTCTTTTATGCTTAAAATGGCTAATGTGGTTTCAGTTTCCTAAAACTGAACCTTGGCATGTATATGGTAAGTTATTTAACAAAACTGGGACTCAAATTCACATCAATGTAACAAGAAAGTTAGGCTATTCAATGACCTACAGAATCTCTCCTACCTCTAATACCTCATTTTTTTCTCCTATATCCCTCAGGAACTGCTTCCAATCTGGCCTCTAGCTTACTGTTCCCTGTAATTGTTTCACAAAATCACCTATTCATATACTTTTAGTATTCAGAAAGTGTACCAAAGGCATAGGATGTGGACAAGATAGGGATAAGAGTTCACTGATTCACTGGACAAACATTTATTGAGCACCTACTATGTATCAGGTGCTTCCAAGTAACGTATTAACTATTTGCCTTAGTCCAAGTGTTTCTTTAGATAAAATATTCATAGAAGCACAGTTACTTTCATCTGGTTTCCAGTTTAATAAGAAGTGTCATCCCCCCAACCTGTTGATATCCCTCTCAAGCCCTCTCCATTCTAAGCTTCAGTCAGTATAGCTGCTCCTTACAGATATTGACTTGAGTCAAATCAAGAATTTTTTTCCCTTCTTTCTAGAACACTCCCTCCATTTTTAATCCTTTTCTTCAACAGAGTGAATTATCACACATTCTCTTTACTGATTCAGTTTTTAACCCTACTTTTCATTCCACTCCACTCTGAGTTTTCCAGATGTCTCTTTAGGTGGTCCTTTGAAAGATCCTGTTCTCACCACTGGCTGAGCATCATTTTAAGGCCCTTTGCTTTTTACAAGTAGTCCCTTGGGCAAATCATTCAATAACAGAGTTTTAATGCATTTTTGATCCTAAATTACACATCCTGAGTTACAGGACATTTCAACATTGACATTCCAGTGTCTTCTCATTGTTATTCTCAAGTCATTAGCTTATTGCAACATAATATATCCTTCAACAGTCTTCTTGTATAACATTTCCAGGCAATCAAAACTCTGAAGTTGTTTTTACTTTGCTTGTCTCATCAGGTCATTGCCAACTTCTGACAATTCTTCATACACAACAATCTTATATTTGCCATGCTATCTGCATTTCTATATCCAGTCTCATATTTCAGGTTCCAGACATTGGACTGTGTCTTCTCCTTCCTCATATTCTGTCTTCTACACCTATCTTACATTCTGCCACTTAAATTATCTTCTTTAAATCTTACGCCAAGAGCTTTTGGTTTTGCAAATTTCCTTCCTTTTTACATTAAATTTCAACCTTTTAGCATTGGTAAAACGTTTAACTAACTAAGCTATATATCTCCTATTGTATCCTAGTTTTATTTTTTTCTCTAGAGTAGTTTAATCTAGTTATTTTCATTATAGTCTACTCATTTTTTTTTTTTTTGCAATTTTACCTATTTCATCAGTCTAGAAAGTTGTTTACCTGAACAATAACTAAAAAAAAATATTTTAAGGAACTGTTCAGATTCTTCCTTGCACCAAGGGACCAGCTTACATCACTTCCTCTAAATATAATTCATATACTCAGCAGTTCCAAAGTACTTTCTATGAGTCTGTTAAGCCAAAACCTCAAAAAAAAAAAAAAAAAAAAAAAAAAAAAAAAAAAGAACAAAAAAATGTGGACGTGGAGGGTGCTCAAAATAAATTCATGTACTACATTTTTCCTCTTGTTCAATGGACATCAGGGTAAATTCTTGATTGAGCAAAGAAAAGTTGCAATATAAATCACAACAGCATGTAACTTCTTATCACAATGCTATGGTCTGAATAGTGGTGTCCCCTCCAAAACTCATATTGAAACTTAATACTCATTGTGATGGTATTAAGAGGTGATTAAGTCTTAATGGATTAGGGTTCCTACAGAAACGACTTGTAGAAGTTGGTTTGCTCTCTGCCATGTGATGTCACAGTATTCATCCCCTCTTAGGCTTCATCCATCCCTCATGCGAGGATGCAGCAACAAGGCACCATCTTGGAAGTTGAAAGTGGCCTTCAGCAGACAGCAGTGTTGGTTGCTTGGTCTTATACTTTTCCCAGCCACTAGAACTGTGAGAAATAAATTTCTCTTCTTTATAAATTACTCCATCTGTCTTATTTTGTTACAATAGCACAAACGATTAAAGATAAACAACAAGGCTGAAAGCTAGGTATGCTCTCCATGATATTCATTATAGTACAGCTATACTCATAATAGGCTTATGATTTGTGGAAATTAGAATGTCTTCAACCTATCTACCATGGACACTCCATGATGCTGCAGACAGAGGGACATATATAAATGATTTTGACTGCAAAATACTTCTGTGATTAAAAAACTCTGGCAATTAACTATTGAGTCCATTAAAACAAAAAGGGAAAACATGTTAAGTTGCCGAATGAACTGGGAACACAGCAACGATCAATAAATATCTGTTAAACAAATAAATGAGTGAACAAATCTGCAGGTAAATGGTTTAGTTTTAGAGAAAATAAATTTATAAATGGATCATAATGTGTCAATATGCAAAACGTGGAAGAATGAAAAAAGAAAACAACTAGCTGTTGCTAAAGTTTCTAACAGTATTGGAAGTGATAATTAAAAAAAAACTGGAGGTAATTCACACATCTAAAAGTAGGAATATAGTTGAATAAACTATACCTTACCATAATATACACAGAGGCACACACCCTTACATGATATTATATTCTGTCTCATTTACATAAATATTAACACCAGCAATTTTTCATTATGTATGGATTCTGTGTTTGTGAGTTCACCTAGTTGCTATAATGTTTTTGTAACCCCTAAATCAATACTCATTGTGCTTTCACAGTCTTCCATAGACATGTACAAAGTGGAAAAACAAAACAAAACTCAACAAGGCAATAAAATAAAATAAATATGAACTCTGATTTGTAAGGAAGAAATAAATGTTACTATTTCCAGATAATTGTTAGGATCGAAATTCTACAACAATCTACAGATTAATTCCTATAATTAATAAATGAATTAAGCAAGTCACTGAATACAAAGCCAATATAAACAATTTTTTATATTACCATCAAAACATTATTTAAAAGACTATAAAATAGTTTCTAATGTCTATAAATTTACAAATATATGCTAGACCTCTACACTGAAAACTATAAATATTATTTAAAGCCAAACATTACTGAGCTACTGAGCTGGAAAAAATATTCGTAATACATATTAGAGAAAATATTAATATCTAAAATATATAAAGTACTCCTACCAAATGATAAGAACAAGACAGACATCTCAATTTTTAAAAATGTTCTTAGATATGTACTTAACAAAAATAACCTTCTAATAGTCAATAGGTATATACAAAGGTTCTCAACATTGTTAAACATCAGAGAAAAAAAAGAAAGCCAGATTAAACATATCCACTACAAGGGCTGGAAGAAAATATCAAGCATTGAATGATATTTGGATCACCTGAAATTTTCATACACTGCAGGTGGTAGTGTGTATGGAGATGCTCCTTTTTAAAACCATTTGGCATATTGGCAATGAAAGTTGAATATGTGAATACCCTGTGACAAAACAATTCTACTCCTACGCAAAAATGAAGAGAAATGAATGCTTATGTACACTCACCATAATACATGTACAAAAATATTTGTAACTATTTATAATAGCAAAAGCTGAAAAAGAGATTATAGTAAATTACTTATTACAATAAGATACATTATAGTAATTTAAGGCAACTGACTAGCACAAAGAAATAAAAAAAGAACAAATTACTACTACATGCAACAACATGGGAAGGCCTCATAGATATAATGCTAAGTAAGAGCAGCCAGATAAAACTGAGTAAATACTCTAAGATTCAATTTCTATTATTTACATATACATATGTGTGTATGTGTGTGTATATATAAATATAAATACATTTCACGAAAAGGCCAAACAACATTATGTTGATAGAACTCAGAATAGTAATTACCTTTGGTAGGGTAGACGGTACATTGTCTGCTTTGTGGATGCTGGAAAAATTTAAGTCAATATGCATGATGGTTACATCTATAAATTTTCAGTGAGTTAAAAACTTATGATTTGTGAAATTTTACTGTAGAAATACTATAGATCAAGAAAAAGTTACCAAAAAAACACAAAAAAGATTTAAATATGAATCTATTCTATCATATGACAATGACTTTGATACATGAGAATAGAAATATGACTTTGTTGAACATCCAAAACAATTCCAGAAAGACATTATGTAGCAATCTAAATTAACGAGAAATGATTTATGCAAGGATGGCTAACAGCCTCCCACAAACACTGCCTTCTCATCTCCCAAAACAGTGATTTGATAATAAAACCACTCTAAATCAATCCACAAAATTTACTTCCTAGGGGGTGGAATGCCTGGCTAATGCAAGCCTCACTGGAGTACATAGGATAAGTGCCAGCTTTTTGCCAAAGATGCCTATGAGATCATTCTTTGAAAGGCCTCCCCTCCATACTCTTGACATGATATAAACTACTTTTATATTTATGTATGCTGGACACTGCTTTAGTGTACTTTATAGATCTTTAAATAAAATCAGCTGTCATTCCAGCTATCCTTAAGAAAAAAAAAGAAACTTTGCCTACTACACTTTTGTACATATAAGAATCGCCTAATTCTTAGGGTCTGCACCAAAACTTTTTACTACACTGAGCCTGAAGACTGAATTTCAAGAAGCATTCCTGGAGGTCCCGAAACAGCTAGTTTGGGTTGTGCATTTATAATATACTGCTCTTTACTATCGTATGAACTATTCATTTTTCGTTGATCTGCTTGTTTTAAAAATATGATGGCTTTATTCTGTGTGATCTGAATTACCTTGGACGATAGAATTAAATACTATAAACAATAAACTATATATATTCTTATCCTTCAAAAACATTATAAATCTTTTATCTGCCATTTAGATTTCATTTCTCTTATTCCTTGCAATGTAGCAACATTATGTAAACATTACATAATCAAAGAAGGAAAGTAGCTAAAGCAATGACTTTTCGTATTTGTTAGGAATTATCATGTATGTAAAATGATTCTTCACCAGGTAAACTTTTAATTTAACAGAGCTACCTCAGACTTGGATAGGAGACATCTAAATCTCTTATAATATAAACTCAGGGTCAGTTGAATTCAACAATTTTAAAGACTAATGTGCATTACTAAAGCATGGGAGAAAGATTATAAAGTGATAAACTTACCTAGGCTGAGTGAAAGGCAGAGAGGTATGAGGTCTTCCAAAAGAAACAAACACAAAGACAGAGAAAAGAAAACAGAAACAAAACAAAGAAAATCCTGAGAAAAAGCTGAAGAGACTAGAGAGGAACAAATAATCTGTAATTTAAAAGTAGATAGTGACTAGATAAAACTCAGAACATTCAGATTGTTTTAAGTGAGAGAACAAGATCTTCTAAGAATCTGTGGCATAAAATACAAGACGCAACATTCAACAAAATTAATTTTACAATTAGACAAGTAGCTTCCTAAATAAGCAACTAAACAAACTATTGACCATAACATGAGCCTTGCAAAATGTCCTTGATTTGCTTGCTTCTGCATTTCTATAAAATGGAGACACCACCCATGAGACCTATCCTGGACCTCAAGGTATTATTGTACAAATAATGAACTAAAGGTAGTAAATTATTCTTGAGTTCCTCAAGATATAGTGTACAGTAATTCAGACTATGGTGTTTTTTAATTTTTATTAATTAATGAAAGTATATGAGTTAATATTTTAATAACATTTAGAACCATGGGCATGTAAAATTAAGGAAATTCTTATAGTGAAAATGCAGTATGGGGAAAAGGCCATGAAATAGATATAGCTAAATATTTCAGTGAAAGAACACAATTAAATTTTCCCCCTAGACTCTGGACTCCATTTGAATATGAAGGTGCTAGAAACCCTAACACCTTGTTTGGTTTAATAACATTTTTGAGGATATTATGGTAACGCTAAAGAAATGCATCCTGTCAATCAAGTACGTAAAATGTTTATTGAATGAATACACACTAATTATTAGTAATTACATCAATCTGAATACTTATTACCATTTAATGTATTAAACTCATCACTGAGTTAACAGCATGGTTTTAAATAAACTAATATTTTATTTTTAAGAAACTGGCAAAATTAATAAATTATACTCTAACATTAAGTATTATCAGCATTAGAATTAATTTGTATATAAGTAATGTACACTTTCCATTATAAAACATTAGGGATAATTATTCAAATAAGAGGAAGGCAGAAGAGTGCAGAATACCATTATCCAGCTCTCCATATGGCAAAGGCAATTGTGGTTTGCTGATCTTACCAGGTTGCTGATGTTGGATGATGACATTTTAAAAGTCATCATTTTACCAATTATTTTTTCACTGGGATAAGGCCATATAGTTGTGTAATCACTCAGACTGCTTTGATACCATTAACTTGTGTTTACCCACAAATAGTCCAACTGTGTGCAACAATCTAGAACAATGCCTTTTACACCATAGTAGGTTTTTCCTTGGATTTCCTATCCCTGGACTGTGACCTGACAGGGACAGTGTAGTCACGATGAAGCTTAAATCGAACAATGTCACAGCCTATTGAAAAGGACACAAATTCTTGACCTCAATGCCTACGGTCTCATAATATTCTACAATAATTAACCAAAGGTCCAAAAAAATTTCTTTTAGTGATTTTGTTCTCCTAATTTTCTGACTGCTGCTTGACAGAGCAAAATAGTAAGTACAAGTAAACTTATTTGTTTTCATTTTCTTCATTTTAGTAAAGACACTTTTCACAAGAGACTAAGTAATAAATGGTTTTTGTTGAAATTTACAATTTTACATAAATGAACATATATTACCAAAGAGAAGACTGCCAGTGATTTCTGTGTTATGGAAACACATGCACATACATAACCCAAATATGAAAAAGTACTGCAACGTATTTTGCTTCTTGGCATTGACTTTCATACCTAAGGTATTTTCTTTTGTCGTTTTAAATATTAATATTTAATACCTATAACACTTTCCATTTAAATTATTCTTTCAAAATGTATCTTAAATATTTATACTAATAAATATCTCTATTTTCTCTCGGTATGAAACATGCATGTTCTATATTTGCTGCAACAAAATATTTTTTAATTCCTCCCTATTTTTCCTTATTTAGTATATGTGACTTATCCCAGATTAAAATTTTGATATGTGCATGTTGAATATTTGTATATGCTACAAGTAACCAGTGGTTCTGAAACTGCTCTACAGTGCTCTTGGCATTCTCAGGAACTCTTTTAGGGTTATTGGGATGAGCAGAATCTGGCTGTCTTCAACCACAGCAACCCTCTTTTAAGATGTTTTATGTGTTTATGTTTCTAGGTAAGCTATTAAACAAAGAGTGGAAATTATATATTTTTTAACCTTCCATTCCCCTTATTGTTCCATTTCCCAAGCTGGTGCTTCATCTGTCACAATGAAAATTATATTATCTCACAAAGTGTTATGTGAAATAAATGAGATAATGTATTACCAATTATTTTTATAAAACAGGTAATAACATAAACACACATCCTCATAATATGTCTCACAAAACATGGAAGAAGATAAGCATAAGTGTCTTATTGACAGATTGTTATGACGGCAATAATATCAAATTCTTAAACAAGAAAGACAGGTGTTTGGTTTATCAGTGAGAGAGCTAGGGTCTTCTGGCAACAAGATCTTTACAGTAAATATTTATTTTCTTTAGGGCTTAAGAAGATTTTATTTCTGTTTTTGTATTTATGGAGATTTGTAAAGTAGCACTATCACACTAAAATTCCAATGAATAGTTTGGGTCTTGATACATCCACATATCCCTATTCTTTCCTTCATGAGCATGCTCCTTTGGGCCACCATTCCAATCCTTCAAATGTAATCTTGGGACCCATGATCACTGCACAAAACACAATGCCCTTTCCTTCTGTATTTCTATCCTAGTCAGTTCATCCCTGGTCAGGTGTTAGTCCCATATGACTCTAACAATCACCTCATGCTTGCTATAATTTATCATGGGAAGCTGTAAAACCTCCTATAATTAAGTCTACATAAATTACAATTATTAGTAAAATTTTAAAATTTATCACATTAATTTTAAAATTTCTCCTGAGCTTCAGACTCATATTTCCAGTGTTGTTAGAAATTCTGCATGCATACGTAACTGGAACTGCAATTGTAGAATGTCCAAAATTATAGAAGCTATCTCCTCTCTTCCCTACTATTCTTTTTTTAATTTGGAAGTCTCAAGTGTTATTATCATAATCTTGTCAGTCACCCAGGCCCCTGATTTCCTGATTATTGAATCATATTTTAAAATTATCAATGTAACTGGACAGACTTTGTCCTTCCACTAGATTGTAAGTTCCTTGCAGGGAGGGTAGGTGCCTTATTTAAGTCTCTATTCCAGACTATGACAAATATAATATTTAAATAGAAGGAACACAGTACTTCCAGAAGCAATGAGAAATCAACTGGTCATAAGAGCCTTTGCTTTACACAGCCCTTAAAGCAAAATCAGGGAATTCTACATGTGTGGTAGACAGTCTTCCTAAGGACTCTGCTAGGTGACTAGTCATTTGTTTCCTCTGTTCAAACAAAGGGACTATATTAAGTTTTATAACATAGTATTATGGGAAATTTAAACTCTTCATTTAGATACTATGAAAGAATACAATGTCAAAGTAGCCCTTATTATCAGTAGTGACATTGCCATTTTCTTTTTGGAATATCATTTCAAAATGACTGTTACTGAAAATTTTCTTTGTAGAATATCATTTATATACTTTAGTCCATCTGTGACAGACTGGATTAAGAAAATGTGGCACATATACACCATG